>NC_062192.1:915000-1027500 GCF_912470025.1 Vespa velutina
TTTGTTGTGTTATTAACTGTGTTTCGAAGTCTCGATTTATCAAGAAGAAAAGAGAGAAAGTGTGTGTCTGTGTATGTGTGTGTGTGTGTGTGTGTATGTGTGCGCGCACGCAATCAATTGTTGAAAGATCTTAGGCAAAAGATTTGAATCTTTTTTTTTTTTGTTTTGTTTTCTTTTTTTTTTCCCCCTTTTTTTTTTACCTTCTAATCGCCAATAGTGTCTAAAGTGTAAAAAGAAATTGGACGTTGTAGTGCGAGCCATTGAATGGATCGTGTTACGTTCGTCTCCTCGTCATCCTCTCGTCGATTACGACGACGAACTGACTCGCATTCGTTGTGGAAACTGATTGAAATTATTCCATCGTGTTATTGTCATTGTCATTGTCGTTATCGTCATTGTCGTCATTGTCGTCATTGTCCTTCTCCTACGAAGGATCATCAACAAACGTGGAATCATCATAGTTCTTTATTATTTGTATACAATCTTTGATCCTTCACTGCCTCGGATGCGTACTCGGTGTTGTTCTCTAGTCTTCTTTCTCTGTCTATATTACCTTGTAATAATTAATCTACGAGTGTTGTTGTTGTCCCTTTAGCTCGATCGAATTAATCAATTTTATGTTTATATATATATATATATATATATATATATATATATATATATATCTTCATTTAATTGTATTTTTCTATATAAAAATTTTTCTAAAGTAATTGTGTACGATATTCGTCGATCATTTTCGAAGGAACGTCTTTGTTCGCTTGAACAAGGTCGAATCTTAGCACTTTGGGGGTTGGGAGGATGGGAGGGGGGGTAGTAAAGTAAAGGTACTTTCTAAGGCTGCCTTTAAGCCTCTTCAGTCTATGTTAGAAATCATTCTATATATAGAAATTTCAAGATGACGTTCTATTGTGTATTAAATGATACCTCCTCGTATTTCTTAACGGGCCGTACGATTTTATTGACGAACGATATATCGAAGAATGGAATAAGATTTTCCCCTTAAATTTCTTACCTTATCCTGAAATATTGAGATTTATAACGTGTTCTTATTTAATAATTATCAATTGTCGAGCGTTGTTTTGGGGGGGGGGGAGGGTGTGAAGTTTTTTTTTCTCTTCTTTTTTAATAAGGAAAAGAGGAATTTTATCAATCGAGAAAGAGAAAACAACAAGATACTATATTCGAAGTATGTCCTGAACAAAACGATTGATCCGACAAAATGAATGATCGTCATTGACGCGTTTTATATCGACGCCTTTTTCTTACAAGAGATAACGAAGAGAACACTCAAGCTGGCGACCTCGAAGGTTGCTGCGGCCACCTCTTGCAAGATGGTCACTCGTGGCCTCACGCGGGTAATTGACCTCCCTTGACAATTAATTATATTGCTACTTGCCGTTTCTTATTCTTTCCTTCTTTTCTTTTTTTTCTCTTTTTTTTTCCTTTTTTTTCTTTTTTTCTTTTTTTTTTTTTTTTTTTCTTTAACGATTCAGAAAGTAAAACACTTTTGAGATATCGCTTACCCTAATTGATTAATAACTAAAATTAAAATTTTTACGATGAGACATCATTGATACAAGTTTTGAGTATGTACATACATTTAACTTTCCGGGTGGGATATTGAAGAATATTACGTTTTATGTTTAATTCGTAACGAACAGAAGATGCGTCCTTGATTCCTCGCATTACACACAGTGCGTGTTGTATGCGATGTACACAACTCTGTTCGAAATAATCTGTATCTGGTGCACTACTAACGAGCCTTAATTAATTACATTGACAATGGCACGTCCCTGGAAGTGTCAAGTGCGATTCGCTGTTCACACTTTTATCTTCCTTTTAATATATCTATATATGCATATATGTATATGTAGGGATGTATAACCGAACTAAGAATAAAATTTTATTCTTGGATCGTTTCTTTCATTCAGTTTTTTTTTTCTTCTATTTTTTTATTTATTTATCACAACATATTAAACTATAACTCGAGCAATAATAATCAAAATTCTCGTATGTATGTTAATTTGTATCTTCTTATTTGTTGCATTTGCAGACAGGGGATGGCGTTGGAGCATTGTCGACCAGCGGTGGACGAATGTCGTCCAGGAGCCGTACCTCCGAGGAACCGCACATTGGCAAATATAAGTTACTCAAAACCATTGGTAAGGGTAACTTCGCCAAGGTCAAGCTTGCTAAGCATGTGCCTACGGGGAAGGAGGTGGCCATCAAGATTATCGATAAAACGCAACTTAATCCGGGTAGTCTTCAAAAGGTTAATATATATGTGTATCTATATATATATATATATATATATATATATATTCTTGCCGTGTTAATTACATTTTCTAGGAAATTAAAAAGTACAAAGATGTTAAAATTGAATCTTTCAAGTAAATAATTATAATCTGTTATAATATAGCTCTTTCGAGAAGTAAGGATAATGAAGATGCTCGACCATCCGAACATAGTGAAACTTTTCCAAGTTATCGAGACTGAAAAGACACTGTACCTGGTAATGGAGTATGCTAGCGGTGGCGAGGTATTCGATTATCTCGTTTTACATGGTCGAATGAAGGAGAAGGAGGCCCGTGCTAAATTCAGGCAAATCGTATCTGCCGTGCAATACTGCCATCAGAAAAAGATCATCCATAGAGACTTAAAGGCCGAGAATTTGCTTCTTGATAGCGAGATGAACATAAAGATTGCCGACTTTGGTTTCAGTAATGAATTTACGCCTGGTAACAAATTGGACACCTTCTGTGGTTCGCCACCTTATGCGGCGCCTGAACTTTTCCAAGGTTCGAAAGTAGTATTGTGATCTTGCATTTTCCATCTTTTAGCTGTTAAAAAGGCAACGTATCTTATTTTATTTTATTTTTTTCTCGTTATACCATGACAGGTAAAAAGTATGACGGACCTGAAGTGGACGTATGGTCGTTGGGTGTTATTCTGTATACATTAGTATCTGGCTCACTGCCATTCGATGGGTCAACACTGAGGGAGTTAAGGGAAAGGGTGTTAAGAGGAAAGTACCGGATCCCATTTTACATGTCCACCGACTGTGAAAATCTCCTGAAAAAATTCTTGGTGCTTAACCCAACGAAGCGGGCCTCATTAGAGGTACGTGGAGATAAGGTTCGAGTAGTATTAAACTCGTGAGTTATGTATAAACGTACAAAGTATGAGATAATTTAAAGCGTTGATTCTTTCTTTTTTTTTTTTGTGTTTCTTTTTTTTTTTTTTTTTTTTTTTTTTTCCCGTTTCTTTACAGAATATAATGAAGGATAAATGGATGAATATGGGATATGAGGATGATGAATTAAAACCGTACTTAGAACCTGAACCTGATTATAAAGACCACAAGAGGATAGGTGAGTCTGCCAGTATGTACATAACACTTACTACTTACTGTTTTTATGTTTAGCATTCCATATCTAATGTGGGCACTCTTGACTTCTATAAAAGCATTTTCTACCAAAAAAAAGACTGTCATTTCTCTTGTGAGATATCCTTTATACTACTAATCGCATCATCATATTCTAAAAAAGATTGACCACAACGGAAGACGTATCAGGAAATATTCTTATATATTATCTTAGTAACTACGGATATATCAGAGAATCTTATTTAATATTATTTAACTAAACGCGTTGATGCATCATTTAATAGATAAATTCGCGTAATCGCATGTAGTAATAATAAACTAATACGCGTTTCGTTAAATTTTTATTAATAAAGCGATTCGTTAAACGAATTATTGCACTGCTATGTTCAATTATTCTTTTGTGCTTATTTTCATCGTATATAATATTTTTTTTCGACTGATATATCTATGTGCATGTAATAATTTCTAATTTGTCCTTGTGTAGTAACAGTTTATGTTAATTAGTATTAATAATGTGTATTAGCGAACCTTTTTCCAACTTAACATCGTACATACATATATTCCATACATATTATCGTTATTATCTCGAGCCAATCAAATAAAAATCATTTTTCATTTTGATATATATGTATACGTAGATTAATATCTCTTATCTTAATTTAAAAATATATAGATATATTATTGTTGTATCGTATATGTTATCTGTAGAATATACATTTTTTTAATTGATGTGACTATGCCGATTCACGTATTTGTTTCAGAGGCCTTAGCTAATATGGGATATACGAGAAGCGAAATCGAAGACTCATTAGGTCAAGCTAAATATGATGATGTATTCGCGACATACTTGCTATTAGGCAGAAAAACAACGGATGTAAGTAAAGAAAAAGAGAATTCATGTTGATGGATGTATTAGAACATTTATATATCCCCCTTTTCGTTCGTTAATATTTCTCAATAATTAATTGCGCTTTTCTCTAAATAGCCTGAAAGTGATGGCTCGCGGTCTGGCAGTTCTTTATCATTGCGCACTATTCCTGCACAAGTTGGTTCGGGCGGAGGAGGAAGTAGTGGAGGAGGTACAGGTGGTGCTGTACAAAGTCCGTCACACAGAAGTGTTCACAGAAGTATTTCTGCTAGCAATCCAAAGCCCAGCAGACGGGCCTCGTCTGGTGGCGAAACCCTTCGTAAGTGAATGTCATGTTTTAATACAATAACGGTCTAACTAAAATGTTATATGAAAACCATATATAAACAAAGAAAGAAAAAAAAAAAAAAAAAAAAAGAAAAAGGACAAACGTTATATAATCGGGTAAGCAGATTTTCTTAACTGTAAACTAATAGTTTTATGCTAAAAGCATGCTCCTCCCCCTCTGTCTCTCTTTTTTTTTTCTACGCGCGCCACATTGATAAAAATGATGGATTTGAGGAGAAATTTATTAAAAAAAAAAAAAATGTATCTCTTAGGAGGTGCACCAAGTCCAGGTAATGCAACGAATCATAATCATGCTCCTGCTGTAACTGGTGGAACAGTTACCAGTAGTGGTGGTAGCAATTTCAAACGGCAGAATACTGTAGATGCGGCAACGATCAAGGAGAATAGTGCTCGTGTTTCTGCCGCTCGACCTTCCGCCCCAAAAAACAGTCCTGGGCAACTCGATACTAGTGAGTTCACCTTGTTCTTAAGTACTCTCTATACGAGGCACTTTAGGAACAAATTATTTGCTTATTATGCTATATCCTTAGAGCTTCGGAAATCATTTGCTTTGGACAAGGTTGCAGTGGATTCGTTGCTAATTTATTTAATTGATTATTAATTTGTAACTTTATATTGTTCACATATTATCTCATATGTCTGTCTGTTACACCGTGTTTGATCATGAATTTTTTTGCATCATACAATCTCATGATTAATACCATGTCATGATCCTTAAATATCATACTATACCTGCTTTGTTTTTCAATGTGTCTCTATAAAGAATCTTTTGACTTTTCATATTTTGACACACTGTTTTATATAAGTAATCAAATTCAAGTATTATTCTTTTTTTTTTTTTTACTTGAATGCATTATATATAATTTTCTTTTTATCTTTCATTTTTAATTACTATACGTATATAATAAAGAGACGAGAGTTATACACGATTTTTTTTACACGGAAGCAGGATTGATATAGCTCTGCAGAGCCATTGTTCTTCTAAACCTTGCCTTGTCTGTTATAATTTAATGTATGCTGCTTTGTTTTGTGTTGAACCATATCTAATGAGGCTTGCAGTGACAATGTTCATTCTAGGCGTGGGTACAAGTCCCAGTAGTAAAGGAAGGGTGGGCAACAAGAGCAACACAATGAATGCAGGAGTAGGTGGTGTTCGGCCACTTACCTCACCTGCTCCTGGTTCTGTTGGTCGACGTAGCACCATCTCCTATGACCAAGCAAAAACATCTTCTTCTACTGAAAGAACCAACGACGTACCCAGGTATAGTTCCATTCAAAAATTTTCATTTATTTCATATTATTTAAACCATCATCTTGGATTTTATATAAATTAAGAGGTTCCCTGAAATCTAAATTACGAATCTTTATTGATAATATTTTTATCCCGGCATTATTTCAGGCAGCCTGCTTTATTAATATATGATCCACGTAAAAGATACTGGATTTCTAATATACACGAAAAAATGTATAAGAAAATATATAAGAAATGTTAAATTACGTTTAAATCATTAATTATAAAATAAAAACATAATATATTATATCCAGTATCTGTCCTAGTATTTTTTTTTTTTTTTTCTTTCTTTTTTATTTTCCCCTTAACAAGATATACGAAAAATGAAATTTAGAAATTGTGTATCGAAATTTTTAGACACCTTTATCAATTTAACATTCCTAATCTTACTAACTATAGGTGACTAATTACTTGTATGTTAAGAGTACTAAACTAATTTAGAAAAAATTTGAAAAAGTTTGGATGAGATAACAGAATCTGTCAGCAGAGCCCAGGGAGTTTATTTGTTTGTTGCATTGCTCTAGCATGTTGGCTGCTGCCTGCCAGACGGTCATTGCAGTTCACTTTCTTTATGGCTTGACAGATGTATTAAGCAAACAATCTAATTCAACGTGCATACATGTACAGATGCTTGCTAAAATTACATTGAACCACAGTTACATCCACATGTCTTATTCTATTTTTCAAATACTTTTAGGTCTAAGAACGTGTGTGTATAGAGAAACATATTCATTAACATCATCATACATCATTCTTATGTTCTAGCGTCATATTTTGATTCTCTTATTCATACAAATATTTGCAGAATCAAGTTATTTCTAGCAAACAATTTCTTTCGTTTGTATTCATCCTTTTTCCATCCTTTTGTATTTCCTAAACTTCTTCGCTCGATAAAGTTTCTTTCTTTTCCTTTCTTCTTCTTCTTTTTTTCCTTTTGTTTTTCTTTCTTTCTTTCTTTCTTTCTTTCTTTCTTTCTTTCTTTCATATTTTTTCTAACAATAGACGTATACATATCATGTATAATATACACATATATTCAAGTTTTTCCATAATATAACATTGTTATCTTGAATAAATGAAAATAAATAACAGTCGAAACCAAAGAAATATATAGTCTACAACAAAGTTATAATGTCACATGTCTGCATTATTTTTATCTATATAAATTATAATTAATTAGGTCGTTTTTACGATACTTCTAGAGTATATTGGATATCAATAGAATATTTTTAGTATATAGTTAGTGAGGATTAAGGTGTAGTATCATAGTTTATCATCCTATAAATGCGGAGAATAGGTCTAACATGCAGAAAAGTAGGGCCAGGCAATTTGTTCATTAGTTTTGTGCACAGCCTGGGCGAAGGCACTAGACCAACACGGGGTCACACCAAGTCTGCGAGCATCAGTGCAGGTCACCGTTCCTCCAGTGGCGTACCTCCCAGCGACCATTCACTACTGGACCCTCAACCACGCAACGCCCACAACTCCTTACTCGCCACTGCTGACCCTCTTAGGCAGAGGTACAGGTCCCCTATACCTTATCGACCAACCTTTATACATTCCTGTATTATAAAATGTTCAGATACATCTCTTCATACATCTGATTGCTTCTACTCTTTTGGGCCACTAACTCTCTTAGGGTAACAAGGAATTATACTATATCATTAAGGTTTTCATTATTTGTATATCACTATATAATGAAGCGCTATCAGATTTTTCTAGTTTGCTAAACAGTTGGACCTCTCAAGATATTCCACATAATTTCAAATAATCATCTCTGCATAGATTCTCTAGGACAGTTTTTGGTCATTTGTTCATTGCTCTCTCTTTTCCTGTATCTTTCATTTGCATGTATCATATTATATCCTCAGTTTCCTATGTTTTAATACTATATCACCTTTCATACATTCGCCTTTATACATTTTATAATGCATCACCTTCATCCCTCAAATGATAAATATGCACTACCTTGTGTATAGACATCATGATCAAAATTAGAGTGAAAAACTTAAGGGAAAAACTCTTTGATCTTTATTCATTGTAGATCCATAAAATGTTTTGCAGTTACATGACACTAGATCATTAGTTTAGTATGCATGTATGCAATGGTATAGTATTTTTAGATATGCTATATTTTTCAAAAAGTTTGATAATATTGAAAGTGTTGATCCTAAAGAAAATTATATAATAAAAATCAATGTTTTTCGTTTGATAATAATAAATAACGATTAATATTTACGTGAATATCAATTTCATTAACTAATACTTAAGTACTTCAAAGTATAAAACTTGAATATTCTATACAGGAAAATGATTATTTTCATTCGTTTCTCACAGTTTCTAATAGGATATAGTTAATTGATTTCATTTGACTTCTTTGAAGTATTTATTGATGCATGTATGAATATGATAAATATAGTTTTTAATAAAAAGAAAAAAAAAACAAATCTAAACTAAATATAAAATATGCTTATGTTACATTATACTCTGTTATATATCTATACATGGAATGTTGCTTAATTGATATGTGAATTTTTATAGCAAAGCTTTCCATGACAGTTGTAAATTTATAAATAAGTACATATTCGATTCTCGATCGAATTTGTCTTCTCGAATTATATTTCTGCATATCATTTATGCTGTCTCTTTGAAAGAACAAAAAAAAAATATATATATATATATATATATATACATACATATATGCAAATTTTCTGCACAGACTTATATTTTTATGCGCAATGTGTAAGAATCCAAAAAAATATATGACAAAGAAATAGAGTATAGTAATGAGAAGAAGAAAAAAAATAATGTTCACTGTAAAATACATATTTTTTATTAGCTTGGGTGTACCTCCAAGCAATAGACTGGCAACACCAACAACACCGGCATTTCCACGAAATGTTCCAAGTCGTAGTACGTTCCATTCTGGACAAAACAGAGCACAACGTACTCATACTCAGGTCAGTATCTGTATATATATATTTGTATATACGTATATTTATATATAAGACAAAAATAGATAATAGAAAAGGAATAAAAATAATAAAATATAAAATGTCCTTTGTCCATCTTTCATTAGATTCTCGTGAATATACTAGTATGTACAAATAAATATCGTTTTACTTTTTCAATCGTAATTTTTTATCGCTCTTCATCTTGTTTCTTCTCTATACAAATGTTTATAAAAATTGCAGGGTCATACACATACACAGGACACAAATGCGATTAGCCCCCTAGCAAGGCCGTCCTTTTTCTCCAAGTTGTCTTCAAAATTCTCCAAACGGTAAGTTTTACCACAAAATATATTTAAAAAAAAAAAAAAAAAAATATGCCTTATAGTTTCATATATGAATTGAAGTTCTCATTTGCATGCTAGATGATGTTTTTGTTTTTAAGGATGCACAATGACTATGTATTTCTGGAAATTTATATACTGTTATGATAAATATTATAAGAACTACACAGTACTATTATTACCTATAATTTGATGAGCCAGCAGCGACCATTATCAATGAAAGCCATAAAACATGTAGTTCTTCATGTATATTCCGTTTTTTCTAGTTTTATTGACTTGTATATGCATATATACGTACCATTTTCATCCTCAAGCGTCTCCACTTTCATCTGTCTGTATTGCTTGTTTGTCCCATAAATATATGCTTTATAAAGTTTAGCAACTTTTAGTTAAAGTCTGAGTAAAAATATTTTAATTCTTCTTCTTTTTTTTTCTTTTTTTTTTTTCTTTTTTTTTTATTCTTCCGTTTTTTCTTTTTCTTTTATTTTTATTTTTATTTTCTTTTTCTTTATTTTTTTCTTTCTTTATTTTTTTCTCAATAGAATTACTTTTATAAGAATAATTGCAATTAACTCATCCTCTTGTATATTTTTTCTATTTTTTATATAATCGTCTACAAATAGTTAACATGTATCACTTTTTCCACATAATATTATTTGTACATTGTGTAGATCCTTAAAGCTCATTGAAAAAAAAAAAAAAAAAAAAAAGGAAAAAAAAAGAAAAAAAGAAAAAAAAAAAAAAAAAAAAAAAAGAAAAAGAAAGAAAAAAAGAACAGTACTGCTTGGCTGAATTAAGGCCAGCTTGCATACTCATTGTGCATCCCTTTTTGACTTGATTGTAGCGAGCCATATCCTTGATTTATTATTTATATGGGACGTAATTATTATTGCACATTTGAAAATAAGAAGTGATAATAAATATAGAGATACACATTATTACTTACAACTGAGGATGCGATACCACAGAATAACGAGAATAACTCAGACACCACTGTAAATTGTAACTTTCATGAAATGGTCACTGTACTCATCTCTTGTTATATGTACAGAGTATTAGAAAAAAATTATATGTATATATATGTATATATATATATATATATATATATATATATATATATATATATATATATATAAATAAGGATTTGTAGAAGCATAGCCATTGATGCATCAATAAAATTATGGTTCACTAATTAATTTATATACTAGTATATATTCTATGATGCAGGACGTGAACAAAATAAACTCGGCTTCGTCTGAAGTTTCAACAAGCAAAAAGGCCATACAGATACAAGTCCTAAAAATCATGTGTATGCTGATTGTCTTACATAAATTAATAAAGTATGTTCGACATACTTAAATAAAACAAATCATCGACACTCGGAGTGGTCGTATAACGAAAGTGTGCATTGAATCAGTGGATGATGGTCGGTGAAATTCAGTTCTGTTATTCTGTGGTTCATCAAAAATAAAAAGAAAAAAGAAAAAAAAAAAAAAGGAAACAAAAAATAGAAAGAAAAAAGGACAGAGCTTCTCTTTTAGTGATACTTTTACATATTGATAAATAAAATATATGTCAGATAACGCGCATGTGCGCGCATAAGTAGTATATAAATGCGACTAGTTTATATACAATTGAAAGTATTAAAAATTAGTCTTCCTGAGATCATCATACAGGAAGTCGCCTTATGCACTCTTAGGTATATAGCACTGAAATCCGTGCCTTTTCTAATTCAGCCTGCCAATCTGCTATGTGCACTTTACGTCGATCATCTAAAATAGTAAAAAAGAAAAAACAAAGAAAAGAAAGAACAAAAAAAAAACTATAATCTTCCTTATATTTTTATACATTTTTCATAATAAACATTATATATCTTTGCTTTCCTTAAAACAAAAAAAAAACAAAACAAAAAAAAAACAAAAAAAAAAAAAAAAAAAAAAAAAAAAAGAAAAAAAGAAAAAAAAGGTTACGATTATTACTCTGTTTAAAACCGCATGATGATTTAGATGAGTTTCGACGTGGAGTATTAGTCTTTGAACAGTTTTTAAAATGTTCTCATATTGTATTCATTTACAATTAAATAAGCAGTAAATGTATTTTTCTGCAATGAACAAGAAACATCAAAGGTATAATCTGTCTAATCAAATATTTAGAAGAAAAACAAAAAAAGAATATAACAAAAGAAAGAAAATTTAAAAAAATCACAAAATAAAAAAAAATTGTGCCTATAATTAAAATAAAAGTAAAAGAAAAGAAAAAGAAAAGAAAAAATTCTACATTTAAAAAATATTATTATATATTGTACCTTTATTTGATTCGTGATTTGCAAGAGTATGAGTTGTGAACTTTTTTCTTTTTTTTTTTTTTTTCTTTTTTTTTTTTTTTTTGAACGAGAACAAATCTTTCTAAAAAAAAAAAAAGGGGGAGAAAAAAGACAAAAAGAAAAAAAATGCATTAAAATCTTCCATACCTATCATCCGTTGGTGTACAAAGACGTATCTGTTACGTATCATCCTCCGAAATATTTCAAAAACCATAGATATGCTTATTATTTAATTTTTCAAACTATCCATAATATTGTCCACCATGAACAGCGAAAATTCAACTTTGGAGAATGGTGTATTGATACTAACACAAAATATTAAGGAGACAATCGTAAAAATAGAAGAATACATATAATTGTTCATACATTGACAGGATTCCTAAATGAAGAGTGAAGTCTCGCCTTGTTTCCCTCGAGCAGAAATGAGAGCGAGCTACGTGCCGAATATCACTCTACAGCAATACAACCTTTAATAGCAAAGTAATCTAGTTGAATGGCCAAGTGCGACTTCCAATACTGTGTATTCTTTTAATTAATTTTTTTTTCTTCTTGTTCTTCTTCTTGTTCTTCTTCTTGTTCTTCTTCTTCTTCTTCTTCTGAACAAGCTTTTAGAGTTACAAATGAAATATAGAATAATAATGTACACCTTATAACAACGTAGCATATTTTTGGGGGAAAATGTGTTGGATAACAATAATATATTAAATGTTAAAAGAATGTGATCATTATCTTGGAAAATAGTACTCCCTATGTTATAATTATTATTGTTTACAACATCATCCAGAATGATCCTAAAAGGCAAAATGCATATTACTATATTATATTATATTATATTATTATATTATATTAATTATATTATACTATACTATATTATATATTACATTTATAATGATTGTAAAGTATTATAAAACTAATTTAATGAGATATGAGTCAGTTATATTTTTGTTGATATCCAACATAGATTCTTTCTTTTTGAAAATGGCGTGGAATTTGTGTTTGACTTTATATCGATCTTTATGATGCAATATTGATTTCAGTCTTTCATAAATATATATATCACACACATATACATAATGATATTTTTTATATATACACATATATATATATATATATATATATATGTGTGTGTGTTTCTTATATCGATTCTTTTGATAACTCGAAAAAATGTTATATTAGCAGTGAAGAAATTTGACGAGATCCTGATATTGATTTATTTCTCTAATTCTTTATTAAGAACATAGATCAAATAATTAAATACGTATACTTTGTGTGTGTATACAAATAATATTCTGTGCATGTGTAAAATATTAAAAATGAGACATTGTGCAAAGTATAATCAACAATATTTTTATTTCTCAATTAATTCGTCAATTGAATCGCAATGTTTAAATTCTATTATAAATATTTAAAATTAAAACTTTATCTTGTAAATTATATCATAAAAAGAATCGATATATCAGATTTTATTTTCTCTCGGGGGTATATTTCTATATCATGTTGATTTATTACAATTTATTACTATATTTTATAGTTGGTATTATAGTCAAAGCATTTATACTTTTTTCTGGTATAGTGCAAGAGGAATAGGATTATGTAATTGATTTTTTTTTCACTTTTGACAGAGGTATGAGATATACTGTAAAATGTATGTGAAGAATTCCACTTTATTTTCTTATTTTATTATGAGTGTAAACAATCGCACACTCGTAATATAATAATAGCTTATATTTGAATTAAAATTTATCCTCTGGTAGTGTAATCAAATAGTAAACTATTACAAGACAGATTATATTATATATTTATTGTATTATCAAGTAAATATTATTAAAATGTGTACAGCCCTTTACAACCTGCTGGTAATGTAATACTACAGTATTGATCTCAAAACAAACTAATCAAGTTAAAAGAATGACACTATTTGATTATATTACCAATGGTGGTTCAGCATTTATTCACACATCTTATTTAATTTATTGTATTAATGAAACATAAATTCGATCCTTATATATCATTTTGAATACAGCATTTTATGTTAATAGAATATTAATTTAACACAGAAAGGCCATGAGTAATAGTACATTATTCATTTATTTTAATGATTATTAATATATCCTGAGATCACACAATAATATATCTCTCATTAACTGAAGAAATATACAATACGTAAGCGGAGGATGTACTCATAGTAAATATTACGTAAAAAAAAAAAAAAGAAAAAAGTAAAAAAGTAAAAAAAAAAAAAAAGAGTCGATTTTTTTTGTTAAATATTTTTTCTTTAGCTAAACAATATTTCATAATTTATTCTTGAAAAGAATACGTTTGATTTCCCCTAATATATAATCGCAGAAGTTAAAAAAAAAAAAAACAAAAAAAAACAAAAAAAACTATAAGATTGTCAAAAACGTGTGCCTTTTTCCATTTGATATTGTATATTTCGCACATTTGACTGGACGAAGATTTGGTATGTTAATCATTTCGATTTTGAAAAGGGAAACTGAATGATTAATAACTTGATAATAGAATATGATAATTCTGCAGTTAAAATAGCATTATTACAAAGTTATTTATATAAAATCCTACAGAGTGGCCTTGGACTACTACTAGATATCATTTTAAATAAAACAGATCGAAATAGTTTAAAATACCACTTTATTGTTTTCTTTTTTTTTTTTTCTATTTTTTTTTTTTTTTAATTTTTTTTTCCAGATGCATGATAGTTAATTAATTAATAATGCTGTATACACACAAATTCTTACATACTTTTACAGCTCGGCAAAAAAAATTATTAAAAGAATCGCGCATTTGTTTATCATTGATCATGTATCCTATTAATTCATATTGCATTTGTTTCACTCAAGACTGTGCAATGAGAGTTTTTTTTTCATGCTCTGATACATTTTAATATCTTACATTTCCACTATGCATTTCATACTGTTAAAGATAAAATATTTACTATATTTCCGTTGTGTTTACTTTATATAAACAATATAAATTATTGTAGAATATTGTAAAAAAAAAAAAAAACAAAAAGGAGTTAAAATATTATATTCCTAAGGCCACCCAGTAGACTCTAATATGTATGGCAGTGAATGATGAAAGAGATATTAAATCGTTAGATGCTCCTATATATATATATATATATATATATGTATATATATATATATGTATATATATATATACATATAAATATAAATACATATGTATACATACATATATAAATGTATACCGTGCATACGTCGTATATGTATGTATATATGCATATAAAAGTATGCAGTGTGTGAAAACATTTATATGAAAGATAATAGAGACCTGTAAAGGACCATGCTGTTTGCTGCACTCCAATAGTGCACCCGTCCAAGCATCCAGAGGATCCTTATCATTTTTGGTTAATTATAATCACTCCATTATTTAGACAAAAAACAAACAAACAAAATCTAATTTAAAAGTACTAGCTTAGATCTTGTAAAATGGAGGGCAGTAAATAGCTTGTAAAACAGGATAGAAAAATTATTTAATAATTTTATATATATAAGAAGAAATGATAGTAATAATTTCGTAATAATAAATATGTTTAAACTGTCTTGTATATGTTGTATCAATTTATTTCTAAATCCTCAATCAAAAGGAATATTTAGTTTACACAAGACATTATTTTTGTGTTTGTTTTGCATATATATATATATATATATATATTTATGTATATATATATACACATATATATATATATATATATATAACATATATCCTGCTAGCAGTGCTGTGTGTAAATCTGCTTCATTTAAGGGGTAATGGCCATACTATGTAAACATTTTCTTTTTTTTCGCATAGTGATTGTTGTAACTCAACATTTCTAAATTTATAAAAAAAAAAAAGAAAAAAGAAAAGAAAGAAAAAAGTTAAGAAATTAAAAAATGGAAAAAGAAAAGAAAAGAAAAAAGAAAAAGAAAAAAATTTGACGTATATAAGTCAAAATATTAACTTCCACATTCATGAGAAGTATGATGTATTATAAAGGAAGATATGAACTCTTAGAAAGTTATTTACATAAATAACTTTCATGTCTATGTAAGGTTGCACTCTTATATAGATGTGACAAACTTTTCATTTTCAAATCCAAGTATTTTGTTATATAATATCATATTAATAACATCATAATTCTTATAATAATTTCGAATTGTTAATAGAATGGTGGTGGTTATACGTATGAAAATTTAATTGATTTATCATGTCCAGTGTCTGTTAGCAACTGCCTTTGTTTTGTTATTTCAGCCCCATGGACCCATCCGTACCCCCCAAGCACCCAGTAGTGAGGTACGTTGCTGCATACCATAATACCACTGTCCATATCCTGATTTTGCATTTGTTATCCTAAACTTGCGTCCAATCTTTAATTTATGAGTTTTATGATTTAATGCTTCGATCACACGAGCTAATAATCAAAAGTTTATTTAATATTTTAAGTAGCAATAATTCATATTTACTTATGCCTGAAAAAAATAGGATAAAATTAATAATATAAGATATATAATTTGTATAGCATATCATGGAACTACTTTTTGCATTTTAATACATTAGCCAAAGAAATATTAGTCATTTATATTATGTTAATTAGTCATTGTTAATTAAAAACTTAGAACTTTTATAAACCAATTAAAATATAATAGAATGAAATACATGCTATAATAGTACGTTCATTATCGCAAATTTATACAATTAGGTGCATACATACATATGCTAGCAACTAACAAATTATTTACATCACTTGCTTTAACTAAATATTGTAAATAATTGCTCAAAGTAATTTCATAAACTGTGTTGAATGTATAATACAAATGGTGTATTCTGAAAATATTCCTTTGCAAAATACATTCGTACCTTTGATAGACAAAAGTCATGTTATATCTGCAAATATCAAATATATATGTTTGTTAAAATTGTAATTCATTAATCGTGAATTGTATACTCTCTCTCGTATCTGTTGTACAACAAATGCTTTCTTTTTGTCATTCTTTTTGCAAATAATGTACATTTATAGTAGCTGTATTATCATCATATTCAGCATTACATCTAAAACTGGACGCAATTTTTCTAAAGTAAAGTAAAGTAAATTAAATGATTTGTAAATAATTATTCAAATAAAAGTAACAAATAGGCGATTTTGAACAACAATTATTCTTCAAATGTTTTCTACTTAAAATGTAATCATTTTTAATTTCTTACGTTCAAAAATGTGATAATATCTGTAGTATTTCTAGTGCATCAGATAGTTCGAAAAAAAAAAAATATGATAAAAGAAAATTGTTTTTTCTTCAATACTTTTATTAAAAAACATGATTATTGTATTACTCTAAGGAAAAAAGAAAAAAGAGAGAAAATGAACAATAATTCAACGAAATATAATTAAACATAAATATTTCTTTACATACGAATTGAACTTATTCAATTCTCTTTTATCATTTATTTACTGATATGTCAAAAGTAATGTTACTATTGACTACTTGTTAGGTTGAATTAAAAATTTTAAAAATGTACAAACAAAATCACAGAAGTAATTATTATTCTTATATTCTTTATAAAGGAAATATTTGAAATATTTTGGGAACCCGTTACAAAGAGGTATTAAATATTTTCATGAGATTTATATATCGAAAAATTAATATGTAAATATGTATACTGCATTGAGAGATCTTGTTCAATTTTTAATTACAGTGACAAATACCTGCATGTTACTGCACGTTTGTTATGATCAACTTACAAATTTTCGAATTTACATACATTCTATATCTGTGTTTCTAGTTTGCTACATTTATTATTATGTCAATTTGTAGCATTTCCAATATTACGAAATAATTCCATTAATCAATACTCTTGGTTTGAATGAATTATTGAACATAGTCAAATGGAAAAAAAAAAGAAAAAAAAAAAAAGAAAAAAAAAAAGAAAGAAAAAAGAAAAACATTTGCGTTTCTAAAATTAAAAGTAAATAAAATATTAAACTCTCATTAAAGTTCGTAATGGTAAGATCTCAACGTATTGTCTAAGATTTATATTAACAGTTAATATAATGATTACGTATTTGAAAATATTATCGATGCATATTATTTAATTATTTTTTTTTTTATTAGAGTTAAGACATTCATTTGTTACAGCGGTGCAGCAACCACTAATGATGAGCAGGTTAAACCACGCAGTCTACGCTTTACTTGGAGCATGAAAACGACCAGTAGTCGAGATCCAAATGAAATTATGTCCGAAATACGAAAGGTATGTTAAAATAAATTTAATTGAAAATAATCTAATGTATAATGAAATAATGATAAATCTGTTATAATGATATATATATAAATACATAGAAATAATAATATAAATTTTCGACTGATACTGAGTATAATTTCAGGTATTGGATGCTAATAAATGTCAATACGAACAACGTGAAAGATTCCTGTTATTATGCGCGCATGGAGATGCAGCAACAGACAGTCAAGTACAATGGGAAATAGAAGTTTGCAAACTGCCACGACTTTCCTTAAATGGTGTAAGATTCAAACGTATCTCAGGCACTTCTATTGGTTTTAAAAATATTGCCAGCAAAGTTGCAGACGAGCTCAAGCTATGATTATCGGCCACGGGCGCCTTAGCAAACCGCGCCAACCCATAACGCCCTCATGAAGAGTACCATCAAATGGCAGCCTGCGAGGAATTTTACTTTTGTTTCTTCTGGGACTCCGATTCTGAAAACAATAGCCAAGAAATATTCGTTTGACAATTCCTCCATCCCAGAAACAAAGACACACATCGGATAGTAAATCATCAATATATTTCCATTGTGCCGGAGGTATGCTGTAACGATTCTTGGAAAGCCTGAAACTGTGATTTGTGATGGCTAATACATATTCAAATACTCTTGAGTGCCAAATGGAACTAGGTTGGCTCATATGTAATACTTCAAGAAAGGCTGAGCAATTAGCCGACCAACTTATGTGTAAAGCTGGCATTACACACAACAATCTACATGATTAGTTTTTGAACTTTTTTTTTTTTAGTTTCTCTCAAATGGATCTGCATAATTGACAATGAGTGAAAGTATCAGCATTTTGCTTACAGTTTGACCCACACCCTAATTGTGATCTCTGGCAGTTTTCAATTTAGTACATCATGTTTCAGTTCTGACAGTATTATTAATATGGCATTGCTGTTCTCTAGATATTGCAGGTGTGGCTGCAACAATATATATAAATATATTTATAAACTTTATATTAATACGCTTTGTAGGTGTCAAATATTATTTTCTTCTTTAATATGTTAGTAACACCACAAATATTCTAGAAAGGAAACACAGTAATATATTTTTAATGTGCCTAATAAAAAGAATATTAATAAAAAGTATGCCTTCTTCCTTCTGAAAAAGGTATTGTTTAAATGAAAAGAAAAAAAAAAAAAAAAAAAAAAAAAAAAAAGAAGAACTCGTTATAAAACCTTTTGACGAAATATAAAAGGATTTTGGGAACACACATGCGGTACACTTACAATGTCCAGAGAATTTTTTCACAGTACTATTAAATTAATTATGTTTCGTATTTAAAATGTTATAAGTGGGGTATCTCTGTAAATAATTTATCAAATCTAATAACTCGTGAAAAGAAAAAAAAAAAAAATATGTAGCGATCTATTAATAAGAAATTATCATCACTATAACCAATCACAAACAAATAATAAATCGAACTATTTTAACGCTGGGCAAGTGCACAGCCATTTACTTTTCAAACATTTTTATGATGCTTTACTTTTTTATCTATACTATAAGTTTGAAAATACACAGCACTTTAGATATTAGCGAATTAATTCATAATAATTGTTATTAACAACATTTTTATTTTTACCATAAAATATAAATAATATTCGATACAGTACTACGAAGATAGAAGGAAAAGAGCTATATTAACATAATTTAAGAGTATCACCAAGTGACAAAACTCATGTTTCATGTGAATAATACACAAGTACTTCATTCTCAAAAAGTTGGGATATACCTAGACACCTCATTATTATTAATAACAAGATCTGTTATTTCTACGAAAGTTATGATAATATTAAATTTAAGTATTATAATTGGCTATATGGTACTATTTAATCTTTTATTCGCAAAGGCATTCACGATTGATGAAGTAAAATTAGAAGTTATATTGTAAATGTAGAGGCGAATTACTAGGGACTTGGTGTAAATAATATAATACGAAGGTACTAAATTAATCGAATGGGAAGCCTCATACCAAGAATATTAAATACACCTCGAAAATTCAAGTATCAAACTTTTTATATTTGCCTAAGATTAATCAAGAAGTATGTTATGAGATAGGCAATGACACTAATTTATTTACGTAAATACAAATGCAATGATTTTTTCACATTTCTAACGCTCGCAGTTAACGAGCCAAGTAATTTCAACGTACATATATAACACTGTATCGGCCAATGTCTTTTTGGTAAACAGTGTTACAAATTGATATACATAAATGACTGATAGCAACTAAGTATCGACGCCGGCAGTTCTGTATCGAAACATCTTCTTTGGGAAAACTTTAAATATGATGAATATATACAGAAAAAGGGCATCGGGACTTACTCTCTTTACGTATTAATCATACAAGTTCCATTTATCGAAATTATCCTACGAACCAATAATACGAAGGACAGTGTAATATATATATAAATTAAATAAAAAAAAAAGAATGAGACGCGTTGAATAAATACACAAAACACACACATACACACGTGCACGCGCGCGTAACTTCGTGCGGCGCCTTCTTTTCGCACATGAAGCTTCGCGTTAATTATGGTGGACGAAGTAATATAACATGCATCTATATCACAGAGACTTCATCATTAGAGAATTAGATCTCAGGATACGATCGAGGGGTTTTTTCGTTTTCTTTTCTTTTTTCTTTTCATTTCTCTTTTCTTCTTTTTTTTTTCTTTTTTCTCTTTTACCCCCTCCCTTCCTTTTTCAATTTCTTTCTTTCTTTCTTTCTTTCTTTCTTTCTTTCTTTCTTTCTTTCTTTCTATTCTTATCTCCTTCTCTGTTAATTCCTACATTAACGGTTAGTACATTGAGTACAATATTCTCGTGTTATTGCAATCGCATGTGATTTGTCGACAAAAAAAAAAAGAAAAAAAAGAAAAAAAAAAAAATCTATGCGATCGTTATAACAAACTGACAACAACACATAGAAATATACCTTACGATAGTATAATTATTATTATTAATGTTAAACATGTAAGGCTCTTTAATAGCGTTAAACGGTATATCCCTACATTATTAGGAAAGTGATTATATAATGTAATCTATACATACACCGCGACCCTCCGCTCGCTTGCTTTAACGAGAATAAATGTATAAATTAATTATTAACGCTTTCATGAGATGAATATAAGTTTAAGAGCAACAACAACAACAAACAATAACAACAAAAGAAAAAAAAAAACAAACAAACAAAATGATATGATTTTAACGTAAAATTATTACAAACAACACAATTGTATATAGCTGAATGGATGACACTTAAAATTCATTAAAATTGGTCGTGGTAGCGGAGAAGAGTATTGTGATTTTTTTGTATGTAAGTGCCGTGTAACAAACAAACAAACAAACAAACAAATAAACCAAGAAATATATCTGCTCCCCGAAACAAAACAACAAAAAAAAAAAAAAATAAAAAAAATAAAAAAAATAATAAAAACCAAAAAAGAATGAAAAAAAAAAAAAAAAAACTGTGTTGTCCATGCAGCTGTGTTGAAATTACACCCTGCACGCATGCGCACACGTACACAATGCCTGTGCAACTTATGCATCGGCAAAAAGAACAAAATTATATATTACATGCGTACACACAGACAGACACAACACACATATACATATACACATGACATGTCAGTCTGTAGATAGGTACATACATACAGCTTTGCTAAGTGTTTTCTGGTGATCGGTATC
Source organism: Vespa velutina (assembly GCF_912470025.1). NCBI lineage: Eukaryota > Metazoa > Arthropoda > Insecta > Hymenoptera > Vespidae > Vespa > Vespa velutina. The sequence goes on from NC_062192.1 coordinate 936,499, forward strand.
TAGCCAACTGTAGCAAAAATGTTTATAATAAAATGGTAACATACATTGTTTCCCAATATCGAGATTTCTTTTAAAAATGCCGCACTTAAATGTTTCATATACATACAGAATATACATATATATGTATATATATATATCTATATATACATGTATGTATGTATGTATGTATGTATATATATATATATACGTTAGGCTTTTTCTCTGTCCTACGGAACGAATTCAATTCGAGAATTATAATATATCAAATTTGTGTTTTAAAGAAGATAATATACTTTTTACGCATGAAACCTTTTAACGTTGATAACATTTTTTTACGTATATAGATAAAATAAAAAGAAGAAAAATAATACATGACTACTTGATACGAAACAAAACGAGCGATCTGACTATATATATATATATAGTTTTTCAATCTTCATAATATATATATATATATATATATATATATAACTTAAAACGCGAAAACAATTGACGTGTTAGAACATCGAACAGAGTTCGATAAAAAAAATCTTTTATGATTATTATAACAAATTTATTTTCTCTTTTTGACAATACATTATTATTATTATTATTATTATTATTATTATTATTATTATTATTATTATTATTATTATTATTATTACTATTATTATTATTACTATTATTATTATTATTATTATTATTATTATTATTATTATTATTATTATTAATATTATTATTATTATTATTATTATTATTATTATTATTATTATTATTATTATTATTATTATTATTATTATTATACATAATAAAAATTAAGAAGTTCCTCTGAACAACAATATAGTTTTTATCCATAACTTTTCCACTTATAAATATATACAAAACACGTGTATATATATATATATATATATATATATATATACACATATTCTTATATATTTATTTCATAGATAAATTGTTTTTCACTATAAATCAGATTTATCGTGAACAATTAATCAACTTCATAAGGTTTGAGTCATTCAATTATCTTTTTCTCATTGATATAAATCTTTTTATTAATACCTTTAATAAAATCAATGTGAAAGAATGATTTTTAAATCTCTTCTATAAATTTATAGTAAATAATAAAACGTAAACAGCTGATTAGATATCTTATATAAGATTAAATGACGCGCAAAATTTCATAAGCGTAGGATTATTATTAATGCGAACCATAATTGTAAGTTTTCTAAAGATAAAAACAATTATGTTTTACCTGTAATAGTTGTCGTTTATATGTTAATATCAATATGCGCAAAAACGTTCCATCGTGGTTTTATAATATTTCGTCAAATTCAAGATGCAGTAGAATATCTTCTTATGCAGGCGTGTCATATCGAGAATACCGTCGATTATCTCCTAAAGGTCGGTTTATAATATTATTCTTTTCATATTATATAAATTAATATAATTATAAAAAAAATATATATATATATATGTATATATACATATTATAGAATTCTTACATAAAAGAAAGAATGATTATCAGAGTTTTTTTTTTTCTAGGTCACGTTGATGATGGAAAAATTGATTTAAAAACTGTCATACTTGAAAAATAGAAGAAGAAGCTGGATTCTAAATTAAGGAGTTCTAAATTAAGTCCGTTCATTACCCTCGCCCTTTACCCCGATTTTCTTTATAATTTAGAAGCCATTAATGAGAATAGGCGTGATTCCTTAACTATTTCGATGAACAAGATCTCATTTTAAAGGCGTAGGTTTAATCTATCATATATTGTTATCGAATTTTTAAAAAAGCTTTTTATTCGTGCATAAAATATTCTTCAAAAATATTATCTTTCAACATGATTTTTTTTCAAAGAAAATAAAGCTTTTTCAAAAATTCGAGAACTATATACGATAGATTAAGCCTTCGTCTTTAAAATGATATCCTGTTGATCAAAATTGATCAAGAATTATGCCTGTTTTTATTGTTGGCGTAAATCCTATTTTCGACATTTTTCGCGAAGAAAAAGTTTAGTACTGTGGCGCCCCTCGACATTTGCGGTAAGAAAGAAGAAGCTCGTACTTTCATTACTGATTTTTATGTACGCACTTGAATGATATATGTTTTGTTTCCGTGAAGTAGCGATTGCTTACTTATTTGCATGATGGGTAAATAGCTGATGTTTAGAACTTATGAACATTCTAAATCCAAAGAAATACGTTTCACGATACTCGCATGGAGAAGCTACGATAATTTACTCTCTTAACGTATAATCATACAAATTTCATTTATTAAATTATTCTACGAACCAATAATACGAAGGACAGTGTAATATATATATATATATATAAATTAAATTAAATAAAAAATGAGGCATGTTGAATAAATACATGACATACACATAGTACGACATGATGAACAACATGATATAAAATGCATCTGTCACAGAGACTTCATCATTAGAAAATTAGATCTCAGAATACGTTATATCTGTGATAATTGTCGTTTATACTAATATCAATATGTCTGTGCAAAAACGTGCCTGTGGTTTTATTATATTTCGTCGAATTCAAGATACAATAGAATATCTTCTTATGCAGGCATCATACGGGGAGCACCATTGGTCACCTCCTAAAGGTCATTTTATAATATTAATGTTTTCGTATTATATAAATTGATATGATTATAAAAAAATTATATATATTATAGAATTCTTTCATGAAAGAAAGAATGATTATCAGAATTTTTCTAGGTCACGTCGATGAGGGAGAAACTGATTTTGAAACTGCTTTACGTGAAACAGAAGAAGAAGCTGGATTTGTAAAAAATGATATAAAAATTTTTCAAGATGCCAAAGTAGAATTAAATTATAATGTTAATGGTATTCCTAAAACTGTCATATATTGGTTGGCAGAACTTATAAATCCTAATCAGCCTGTCAGAATGTCTAGCGAACATCAAGCATATAAATGGTTAGGTTATCAGGAAGCTTGTAATCTTGCAAAATATGCGGATATGCAAAGTGCTCTGACACAGGTTAATGAATATATAAATAAAAATATAAAAAAGAAATAATATATAATATAATTAAAAGTATTTCTTTATAAAATAAAGTATTTCTAAATACTTACGCAATAAAAGTAAAATATAAATATTGTGAGATTATATTATTTTATATAAACAATATAAAATGAAAATCCTTTTTAGAATATATATATATATAAGCAAGTTTTTATGGCATTTTATGAAAAATAATAATTGTAAATGAAATTGGTTAAATATTTATTTGAAATTTGAATAATCTGATGTGAATATTTTTTTGAAGCCGAATATATTTTAGCCAAATATAACATATGTATATAAAAAATTGATTTATAACTTTATACATTTAAAACAAAAATGTATATACTATTATTATAAACAATAAATATTATTAATTAAATATTTATAGTATAGAAAATTTAAGATTCTGCCATATTAATTATATTTTAATACATTGTTGACCGACAATTTTACTCAGAATTTATCTCATATCACCGGCTATTATTTCGTAATTGAATATAAAAATGAAATAATATAAGTAAACTTTTTTATAATGGTTTATTATAAATAAATTTTATTTAATATTTAACTTTTAATATTTCTTTTTGGTATGATAAACGGTGTAGCAATCACCTACGTCTAATATAGGTTCAACTATATAAATATTAATAAAATTTTTCTTACATAAAATAGGCATTTATTTTAAGTAACAAAGTAACTAAAATAATTTTCATTTTAAATTTCTGCGCCATTATCGAATCAACATGGCGACTAATAGTTTACTGATGGTCGTTTGCAAGTACTACTTCTATAATACTACGTAAAAAGTTTGTTTCTCCTCTATATATCGTTTAAAGTTGATAGTACCATGTGATTGAAACGTGAAAACAACAAGATATTTTTAAAAAATTACTTATTATCAACATAAAATTTAACTGTTGATAAAATCATGAAAAATTTATCAGTATTGCGTCAAAGCTGTCGAAATTTGGAAGCTCTGGAAAGTGAAATTTTATGCAATTTGAAATATTCAAAAATATTATGTACACTTAACCCAAACAATGATGATTTATACATTGGATTACAAGATCAATTGTACATAATACCCTCAGATCCAGATAGTGAAATAACTTCTGTCAATATTAACAATGAAGCAAACAACAAAATTATTGGTTTAGAATATACTAATGTAACACATCAAATATACTGTGCATATGAGAATGGTGACTTAATGACAATAAATATAGATTCTGAGTTAGATTGCGAAATGGTAACACAAATAAATGGAGGCTTAAGTTGTATAAAACTAAGTCCTGATCATGAAATCCTTACATTAATAACACCCAATGATACCGTAATTACTATGATATGTAGCTTTGATATAATATCAAAGGTATTCTTTATAATTTATATACCATATTTGTATATCATAAATAAGAGCATATGTTCTTTATATTATAACTATTTCCTATGATATATTGTAGGTAAATTTACAAGAATCAAATTTTGGGGTAAAACAATTTATAACAGTTGGCTGGGGTAAAAAAGAAACGCAATTTCATGGATCAATAGGTAAAGCTGCAGCAATGATCAAATCAGCAGAAATAAATAAAAATGACACTGACGATGGACTACCCAGAATAACATGGAGAGGTGATGGTTCTTTGTTTGCTGTGAGTTTCATAGAAAAAAACAATGACATTCGTCAATTTAAGATTTTCAACAGGGAAGGTATTTTGCAATATACAAGCGAATTGTCAAATAATATGGAAGAATCATTGTCTTGGAAGCCTTCTGGAAATTTAATAGCTACAACACAAAAATTAATCAATAAACATGTGGTATCTTTTTTTGAAAAGAATGGTTTAAAACACAGAGAATTTCTACTGCCATTTGAAACAAAAAATGTTACAGTAAGTCCAAGTTATTTGTTATTTAAATAGCTTGTTATATAAATTTAATAATGGCCTTACAGGCAATAAAATTTATGTTTTATGTAGGTAAAAGAAATATTTTGGTCTCCGGATTCAGATATTTTAACTATTTGGTGTGAAGAAAATAATAGTATAATATTACAACTGTGGACAGAAAATAATTACTATTGGTATTTAAAACAAACATTCAATTTCTCTATAGACAATCCACTCTTATATGGTACATGGAGCTATAGGACTAACTGTGGGAAAACATTAATTTTACTCACACCACAGAATGTTTTAACTTATTCATTTCAGTGGAGCATTAATCACAGTAAAGGTCAAAGTTTAAAAGACAAAGCAGTAGTTGCTGTTATTGATGGAAGAAAAGCTTTATTAACAGGATTTAAAATTGGCATAATACCACCTCCAATGGCACATCAGACTTTAGAACTTTCAGAACCAATTAATGCAATTGTCTTTGCACCAAATGTAAAAAGTACAGAATCTTTGATAGATATCAATGCTTTCTTTTGTGTTCTACACAATAACAAATTGGCATTTTTTAAATGTTCAGACGTAAGTATGTGTAATAATTTTAATTATTACATATTTCTTCATATATATAATAAATTTAATAAGCTTTTACATACGATAATTTTATTATATAGGATTCAAATGTTCTTGAATATAAGAATATAAGTATGTGCGAAATTAAATGGGATGTACCAACATTTGATACTAAGAATGTTATACCTATCATGCGACATTTCTTATGGTTTAAGGAAAATACTATATTGAGTTCTATTTCAATAGATAATCAAAGTATTTTGTGTATAATAAATGTAGATCTTGAAAAGGATGAGGTTACTGTAAAGTATGTACAAAATTTTTAATATTTATATTCTATCATAATGTTATTTTAATTTATTTTAATTATGTTAATCTATCTATAATGTATGTATTAATTTTTTTATTAGACAAACACACATCATGGAAGGATTAATAGAACATATAATATGTTCCCCTAATGCAGATGAGGTTTTTGTGGTAATAGAAGGATCTGTTTTAAAATACAGAGATAATGAATTTGATTTCATTGGAATCAAGATACCAACCTTTTCTCATAAAGTAGATCTATTAGAAATTGATACAAGATATGCAATAATATCATTATCTCATGGCAATCGTTTATCAATCGATAGTAAAGAAATTGCAAATAATATTACTAGTTTTTTTTTACATTCAAAATTTTTACTTCTTACAACTTCACAACACACACTGGTATGTGTTACTTTGGACAACGAAGGATTAGAGCAATTATATAAGCAAGATTTAACTATAAAACCATGGGAAAATAATATTTGTAAACAATCTGTTAATGGTATGTATAAATTATGATGTAATATTTATTTTATATTTGATATATACATTGTCGTTTTATGTATCTAAAAAAAAAAAAAAAAAAAAAAAAAAAAAAAAAAAAAAAAAAAATTTTACAGATTTAAACATAAGGAGAATAGAAAGAGGATCTTTTCTAATAATAGCTCTTTCAAATGACTCTAAAACTATTTTACAAATGCCTCGGGGTAATCTTGAATGTATTCAGCCTAGAGCATTATCATTGTATATTATTGGAGAACATTTGAAGAAGTGTGAATATTTGGCTGCATTTAACCTTATGAGAAAACAACGTATTAATTTGAATTTAATATATGATTACGAACCTATTATATTTCTGCAAAATGCAAAGAGATTTGTTGAAGATATTACAAATCCACAATGGTTAAGTTTATTTTTATCTGAATTACAAAATGAAGATGTTACGCGTACGATATATTCGAATTGTTATTTAAACTGCAAAAATCAACAAGCATCGAATGGAAATAAGGTTTCATTGGTTTGTAATTTGCTGAGAAGCATTTTGGAAGAAAAAAATAATGCATATTATTTTATACAACCAATATTAATCAGTTTGGTTAAAAATCATGAACAACAAGGTTTGGAAGGTGCACTTAAAAAATTAAAAGAAATAAAAGGATTGGAATCTAAAGAATTCGTTCAGAGCATATCGTCCGAAGATGCATTAAAATATTTATTATACTTAGTAGATGTAAACGTTCTTTTCGATACAGCTTTGGGTATGTATGATTTTGAATTGGCAATGTTGATTGCATCAAAATCGCAGAAAGATCCTAAAGAATATATACCGTTTTTAAATAATTTAAAAAAACTTGATGAAAATTTTATGAAATATTCTATCGACATACATCTAAAACGATACGAATCTGCTTTAAATAATATATCAAAAGATACAGAAAGATTCGATGAGTGTTTGAATTTAATAAAAAATCAAAATTTATATATAAACGGCTTGAAGATATTTCAAAAAGATAGTAAAGAATATAAAGAAATTGCACGAATTTATGGAGATCATTTATTAAGTAAAAATAAATATAAAGAAGCAGGAATAATGTATCAAAAGGCAAATGATTATGTTAATGCATTAAAAGTATATAAATTAGCTGCTTGTTGGCAAGAAGCCATTATTGTTTCAGCTTCACTGAATTTAAGGTAAATATATAAAATTACTTTAATTTTTATTTTTTTTCATCCTCTTATATTTTCAAATATTACTATGTAAAAATAATATTTAGTCCTTCAGAATTATGTATATTATACAAAGAACTTCAAAAAAGATTATACTATGATAAAAGATATTTAGAAGCAGCTCAAATATTGATACTCTATTTAAATGACCCTGAAGGAGCTGTTTCACTATTATGTGAGGGCAAATATTGGAAGGACGTTTTAAGAATTGCAACTGATGCAAATCGTATAGATTTAATTGGTATATTTAATAATTTAGCTACTTTTTACAATTACTTTATAAAATAATTAAATTATATTTTAACTTTAAATAACATTTTCTACATAGAAACACATATTAAGCCTGGCATACAAGAACATGCTGAGTATACTACGGCACAAATTATTAAGAATAAAGAAGATTTTGAGAAATACAAAGCTCGACTTATAGTAGTAAGAACAGAAATGATAAATAAACAAACACATATTTATGACGATACATTAAATGATAATATTTTAATGTCAAATAATGGGATTAACGATTTTCTTAGCGATATCAGTAGTGTTACTGGTTCTATAATTAGTAAAGGATCGCAATCATCTATAATATCTAAGTAAATAAAATAAAAAGTATATTATAAATATATATATATATATATATATTATAACTTGATCAATGCGATAATATTCAATTGGATAATTTTTTTAGGAGAAGTTATAGATCAAGTAAAAATCGCAGGAAACAAGAGAGAAAACTTTTAAGTATGAAAGAAGGGAGTATGTTCGAAGATTTAGGATTAATGCGAGCATTACATGAAATTATTACCAAAACATATAAGCAAAAAGGTGTGTGTTCCAATACTATAACACAGCATTATATTATATATTATTAATCATATAATTCTCATGCAGATGAAGTGGACTTATTAACACAAATGTTACTATATTTTAATGATGATGAAGTTGCAGAAAAATTACAAGATATTATGAAAAGTTTTCTTGCAATTATAGAAAGTAGTAAATCTAAAATTTGGGATAAATCAGCGCCTATAAGTCTTACATTTTATGAAGTTGTAAGTTTCATATAAATATTATCTATGATAAATATTTAATTGATTTTACATTTTTAGAATTCGATTGATGATACCTGTATATCAAAAAAGCAACAAGAAACGTTTATACCACAGAAATTAGTTGGTAAGTTTCTGTTAACAATTTCATGTTTCTTTATAATTGCAAATCAATTAGAAAAATAATAAAAATTATTTTATAGAACCACACATAATGTATCCACCAGAAGAAACTGTATCTACAGGATATCTGCATATTTTTTCAAAATAATATTAAATAAATAAAAAATAAATATTTTTATCAAACCCATAAGTTACTTCCTTTTCTTTTTTATGTTTCATATGCACCCTAAATATACAAAATTTAATGCTATTTTATAGACTTAATCTAATTATTTATAAAAAAAAGTTTATGATTTTACATAAGTAATTTTATTATAAATGTTACTATTTAAAAATAAACCAGCTAATATTTCGTAGATTATATTATCATTTGTCAAGAATTTTTTTGTCACTTCTGATGTAATACAATCATCCGTTTATTTACAATCAAATGGATTTCATTGTAATACAAAATATAAATAGTTGCATATAAATTATATATATATAAAATTATATCTATATATATTTTATCTCTATATACATTCAAAATTTGCACAAGAGATGTACATTACCTTTGAAAATTATCGTACTTTATTTCGAGTCAAATTTCCCGTATACATAAATTTATACAATCTTTAATATATAGAATACATAAGAACTGCTAGCTTGACTTATGAAATAATAAGGCTTTTTGAGTTAAGATATTTATGAATACATTTTTATAAAAGTATAAATTAAAATATATTTGTGAAATATTAATGTATTCCCCATATAGTACTGTTAAAATATATGTAGTGCTAATATATATAAAAAAAAAAAATGAAATAAACAAACAAAAAAAAAAACAAAAAGCTTTCATAACGATTCAAGGATAAAACTTAAAATGCAGCTTAATATTCTATTATCAAATACCATATGTTATGATTTTCCATGTTATATCTAATATTATTATAACAGTCCAAAATATATTCCCTCTTTACTACATTCTCATGCTATTCTATATTTATACTAAAAAATTATGGTATATAATTCTCCTAAATACATATAACACACCCTTGTATAAACGAGGCTGCAAGCTTCTATAAACAATCCGTGTGTTAAATCTCTAATAGACAAATAAGATTTTTCATTACCTATTTATAATTTAGTTTACATTTAAGATGATACAGTCCTTGTATAACCATAATACTAGATGGAATATCATAATTAATAGGTTTGATGACATTATAGATAAAGAATTTCTTTCTGCAATTTTTATTGTTAATGATATTAGTGAAGGGTTTAAGTTTATTTGTTTTCTATTGCCATGGCAACTATAGTTGGGGATTTAAGTTCTGGACGAATACTAATCTTCATATATTTGGCATTTACATATTTCTTTCTCACAGCTTGATATTTACTTTTATCTGCATTTGTTATAATAACAGCAATATCCTTCACAACAGGTAATATATCTTCTTTAGTATAATTACTATAATATTCTAAAGTGTTTGTCCAAATTTTCTTATTTTCATTTTCTTCATTATTACCAAGGATTCTATCAAAAATACATTACACATAAATACTTACATCTTTGATAAAAAGGACATGTAATAAATATTTTCAGACATAATACTTACACAAATGCCAAATATATGGCTGCTGCTGCTATTAAACTTGGTGAATAATGACACATTTCATAATGTACTAAACTCTGTTCCAAAAAGTATTTGGCCATTGTATGATGTATGGGAAGAGCCTTTAGCCAATACAAAATATTAAATATGCCATTAAAATGAAATGACTTCAGGTCATATAGTAACGGATATTACATTATTACTTATTATTACCTTTCCAGCTTTACTATATCTTCTTAAAAAATGAAGTGGTAATGGTCGTCCAAATGAAAAGTCAAGAGTTCTTAAAATGAGCAGTTCCATTTGCAAAATTTCTAATTTTGTGTATGCATTATCAGTTATATACACAAAATCGCTTACATCTGGTGAATACATTTCTTCATATTTACTAGCTATAAACATTGCTGTTACACCTACCAGCTGTAATCTTTTCCTATCTATAGTCTTGTATGACTGTTATGAAAAAATTTATAGCATATTAATTAATGAAAACAAAGAAAAAAACTTAATAGTTATATTTTATTTAAAAACAAACCTGAAGAAATCTATCGATTATAGCAATAGTAAGATATAATGTTTCTTGCATAAGATGAAATTGTTGATGTACTTCAATAAGCCAATCTATAAGAACACTTCTCATCTTGGCAGTGACTTCTTGTCCAGTTAAATAATCCTTTTTAATAGGAAATCTTTTTTCTAAACTTCTTAAATATTCATATATATCATTACAATACATAGAAACCAGAATTGGATTTTCCTTATCCGTTTCATCTATATCTTCAACAGTCATAAGATCAGACGAAAATGATTCTTTTTCTTTTGTTGTAGATATCGTAGGTGCTGATGGTAATGAATTTGTTTCTATAGAAACTTGAACTTTTGGTATGGGTTTAACTAATTGCACTTGTGGCTTTTCTTGTACTTTTGCAGGCTTTTCTTTAACTTTTTCTATGACTTTTTCAATTTGTTTAACGTCATTCTTCTTACAGATTATTTGTTTTTTTTCCTTTAACAACAAACTACTTCTTTCAATAGGTTCTGCTCCTCTTTGTGTATTTACTTTATTTCCTAATTCTCCAAATACAGCTCTTTTAGTTGTTACTGTTCTTGCGGCAATAGATGACTTCGAATTTATAACATTTTCTTTATTAACATTATTCTGTAATCATTTTTTTTTTTAACTAATAATCACATAAACTAAGATATAAAAATAATTATAAATAATAAATTGAATAGATATTGAAAGATTTCATGTATAATTAAATAATACATATATAAATAAATAAATTTTTTTAAGAATATATGTATATACTATATTTATTATTATTATATCTCATACACACACACACACACACACACACACACAAACACACAATCTAATACAATAAGTAAAAAAATACTAATATATAAACAATAAATAACAAAATATTAATAATATTAATATATTTATTATATTAATATAATTAACAATATTAATATTATTAATAATATAATAAAAAAATTCATAATACCTTATAAAAATAAATCTACTTTTAAAACAAAATTTTATGATTATGGTAAAAATAAACATAATATTATTAGATTATCGTTAAAAAGAAAAGCAAAATGCATATTTATGAATATTTCTATCAAAATTAAGATAGAAAAAAAATAATTAAAAGAAACCAGTTGAAGGAACAATTTAAATGAAAAATATTTCCGTATAATAACTTAAACAAAAAAGTAAATATTTTCGTAAAATTGATTATTTTTAAAGCTTATAGAACAATTTGTTAAAAAGAAAAAACACGTGCGCAAGATAATGTTACTATTTTCTAAAGCCTTTAAAATTATAATAGGGCATTTAAAGATGTCAGGCACAGGGACCGTTACCCTATCATGCTGACCTCCCCTCATTAGATATTCTAACGAATGTAAATTTTCAATGTATTTTCTAATGTTTTTTTAGAAAAATATTATTTACTTACCATAAGCACTGGTCGATTTCTTAGCGCCATCGTCAACTCTGATAAAATATAATCTTCCTTAATACAAAAATATAATTCCTTTAAAATAATCTTTATCTCTTAGATGCTTGCCAAACAACGTTCACCTCTCGTAATAACGACCTCAGCGGTTTGAATTTGTTTAGCTGCTAGACCGGAAATTCACCCTCGATAGATGGCTACGTACGATCTATAAATGGCGCGAAAAAATCATTTTTTGATTGGTATTCCAATTTTACGAGGGAATATTTAAATCTCGTTTTAATTAAACAAACTTATTTTAACATGTTAAATTCAGATATATTTTTATTTATATACTCGTAATAAAAGATTTTTATATTATTTTCAATTTATATAAAATGATCCGTAAAATTTTGGATATTTTCTTTAATATTAAAAAAATAATGGAATCGATCATTTTTCGTCTGAATTTTTTTAAATATCTCGCACTGTATATTATTATATATGTATCTTATTTATAAATTATTTAATTTATTATTTAATTTAATTAAAGAGAAATAATATTTAGAAAAAATATTGAAAAATGTGACGTATAAACAATTATGTTTTATATGTTCCAATATGTCATCTGTATCTAGTTGATTATCTGTCAATCATGCGAACGTCGTAGTATTACGTACTTTGATATATATAAAGGAAAAATATAATTGTTTAACATGTCTGTTAACATAGACATTAAATTAAAACGTGCCAGTAAAATATACCATGAAGGGGTTCGTTTTATTTATTTGTTTGCAATTTATGATAATAAAAGATAATAAAATTGGGGTTATGTTTTAGGAGGTTGTCACTGGTCTTATATTATTACAAACAAATTCCGATTTAAAGCACGATGGTATATTCCTTACAATGGAAGGTTCAGTTAATTTACAATTAAGTTCAAAAAATGTTGGTATCTTTGAAGCTTTCTACAATTCTGTAAAGGTTAGTCGATGCTTATTTTCATTCTTCTGGGGATCCTAATTTTATATTGAATACTATTTTACCTAACATCATAATTGAAAATAGAACAATTAATTTACAGCCTATTCAATTAGTACAATATACTTTAGATGTTGCTCCTGCTGGCAAAATACCAAGCAGTAGAATACCATTTGAAATACCCTTCGAATTACCATTAAAACCACGAGGGAAAAAACCATTATATGAAACTTATCATGGAGTTTTTGTGAATATACAATATTTGATACGTTGTGATATAAAAAGAAACTTTCTTGCAAAGGATGTAAGCAAGTCATTGGAATTTATTGTGGAAGACAAATTCACTATTAAAGTCGATAAAGAGCATAGTAAAATTGTATTCTTTAAGATAACACCAGAGTCTTTACAAAATACAAAAGATAAAGTTAATGTTCCAAGATTTTATATTTCAGGAAGATTAGATTCATTGTATTGTAAGATTTCAGAACCTCTTAAAGGCGAGGTAAAAGTATTAACCGAAATTTATTATTATTTCTTTTAACTTAACTTTTGTAAAATAATAATTTATGTATTTAAGGTAGTAATTGAACATTGTGAAGCTGTTATAAAATCAATTGAATTGCAGTTGGTAAGAGTAGAAACATGTGGCTGTGCAGAAGGATATTCGAGAGATGGTAAATCAATCACTTATGTCACATATAAATATCAATAAGTAAACTTTATGAAATTGTTTTCAAATATAATATATTTTACAGCAACAGAAATACAGAATATACAGATAGGAGAAGGAAATGTATGTACGAATTTACCCATACCTATTTATATGATATTTCCAAGATTATTTACTTGTCCCACTTTAAGCACAAGTAACTTCAAAGTTGGTAAGAAATTTTTTATGATAAAAAAGTTTGAAGGAAACGGAAGTCTTCTTTAATATTAATTTAACTGATTTTTAATATTGCATTTTATTTGATTTCAGAATTTGAAGTAAATCTTATTATTATATTTGAAGACGATTATTTAGTTACTGAAAATTTTCCTATAATACTTTCCAGATACTAACTACTGTTGATATATAAAAATATAAACTGTAGCAGCACGTAAATGCAATCACTATATGATTTGGCAATAAAAATTTGTCTTAAGTTAGTTAAATAATGCATTAATTTTACATTATGTACACACAATATTATTTTTTTTATATATCAAATATTTTTATATATTAGTTTATATAATATAGAGTATAAGTAATAATTGTTGATAGAAATCTTTTCTATATAAAAAGTGTAAATTAAAAGGTATTTTTTTATGCCCAAAAAACACCAGAATTATTTATAAGTAATAATGCAGTATTTATGCAGATTATTTCAGATTGTTAAATTTTATTAGTTTTCCTCTTGCTTTAGTTAAGTCCAGTTTTTTGGACAAACAATCTATAATACTTTTCTACTTGCTTATTATGTGTCAATCCAACTGAAGCTAATAATATGACATATCCAAGCATAAAAGTTAATAATTTATGCTGTCTAAACCAGTCCAATAATCCAGAACTTTCATTACTCCTAAAATATAAGAAACATAATAAATTAAAATCTATTATCTTTCATGATACAAAATATTTATAAAAATTATCAAATAAATGTTACCTCGTTGGATGAACTTCTTGACTATAAACAAGAAGATAACGAATCCTTACTAAATCACTGTTGGTAACTAAATAATATTTATCCGGAACTGATTCAGATAACGTATTTTGTATTCTAACTCCTGAATTATGTTTTTTTATAGTAGGGTGATTAATAAATTCACAAAGAGCTACACAACTCAATTCACTACCAAGAACACTGCCACCCCATCCATAGCCTACTGGACTATATGGTAAACTTACTCCTAATTCACTTGAAAGATATATTCCTTTTCCAAAAAGCGATTTCTAAAATACAGCAAAATTATATATTAAAAAATAAAAGTTCTACGAAAATATTATGTATTATAGGTGCTACATAAATTATTGTAAACAATTAAAATATTATTATTATTATTATTATTAATTTTACCTTACACATGTTCTGTTGTAAACCATAATGTAGAATTGAATGAAAATTTTCTAAACGACTCCCGTGATATGCATATAATGTAGAATAGCCTTGCCCATTATATTTCCACTTTTCTTCTGCGGCTGATTGCTTTGCACTTGCTATTTGAAATATTAAATTTGGTGTAGCAACTTGCATTTCAGAAGGTAGTTTCCTTAATACAGAATTATACTGTAATAATAAACTTTATCAGTATTATTATTATATGCAATTTTTAAATATTACATTAGCTTTTATAATACATATTGATGCTTACATTTTCCTTATTTATACTTTTAATATAAGGATCTCTCAATCTTATTAACACCCAATGTAACAAGTCTATAGCTGGTCCATAATTAGCATATACATTTGGCTCATGAAGTTCTCTAAATATTACTGCCAATGGAGGTATCAGTTCTACAGTTTTTCTCTAAAATTAATACATATAATTAAGAAGAATATTATCAACATATAAATTTATGAATCTATATTAATGTCAGAATACATAAAAATTATTTTTAGATATTATACCAAAGCTTCTATATCCTTGCATTCATTTTTTATATACATAGGTGGAAATGGTCTTAAACAAGTATCATAACGATACGTATTACATGCTGATATAAAGAGAGACCATTTTAAATCTGCAGCTTTTGGATCCTTTTCTAGTAAATGCTTAAGAAGTATAATTTTCTTTTCTGTATCATCTTGATAAGGTGTAGTATCCATTTTTGTACTATGTAATACACCCAAGTTGGTATTAACTAACTTTTTTTCTTCGTTAATGTCAATTTTATTATCACATTTTGATTTCATTACATTAATTTGATGACTTTTTTCCATACATTCCATTGTTAATGATAAACTATTGAACCTATGTATATTTGAGATATTAATTTTCTTTTTTATTAACACATTTTTAATAACAATATTTTGTTATGTTATTGCCTTTAATAAATCACAAAATATACTTAGTACATTTAAATTATATTTTTACTAAGGATTTTATAAAATTATTATTGTTATTTATTTATTGTTTTTTATATTTCTTTAAAATACATTTACTTCAAATTAAACAATATTTCGACTCGTACAAGTAATGTTTACATAAAATGTCAAAGTCCAACTGATATAACTTTGATTTTAATGTTACTAGAAATGTTGCCATACATTCATGAAAAATTAGTAAAATAGATCAAAAGATGGATAATCAAATTACTTAAATTATTCATTTAAAAAATTAACATATATAATTTACACGTAAATTTAATTAATGCATTTATTGAACCTAAGTTTTTTTTCCCATTGTTGGACAATTTTTTATAATCTAGTAAAATTCCTTTGATCTCGATGAGATTTACTGGAAAATTAAGTTTTTTTATTAATAAAACATTGATTATTCTTGTTTATTAAAATTAAATACTTTGTATGAAAATTTTTAAATTTATATAATCATTAATAAATATATCTTTTAACGATATATTAGAATAAATAAAACATAACCTTTATTCTTATGGTTTTATGTAAACATATACGTGATTATATTTCTTTAAGAAACACTTCGATAAAATAAAGATCATAAAAATATAATATTTTTCCAAGAAGAATAATGAATAATATAATGACAGAATTATTATGACTAATAAATATATTTAAATGTTCTTACTATTAGAAGCTTGGTATCTTGTAGCCTTTAATTTCGAACATTTCAACACATAGACAACTGTTATCGATACAAATACTTAACTTGCTGTGAAAAGGTACTTACACTTATGTTACAAGAAATTTATATAAAATATCGAACATTTTCCTAATAAGTTTTGAGATTTATGACGTACGCTACTTTATTCCTCTTTGTTTCGATATTCGTTTGTCAAATATCGCGTTTCCATTTATATATATATACACATATATATATTTATTTATTTACTTATTTATTTATTTATTAACATATATCGAACAAATGTAAATTTGTTTCGATGTTTAAAAAACAAAGTGTAAAAAGAATTCTTTTTTCTAAAAATTTTATTAGAGATGTTATAAAAAATTGTTATTGTGTATAAAATGTTTTAAACATATGAGAATATATAAGATATATTAATGTTTATCGTATTAAAAAATATATACAATATGTAGCCAATGCTACCCAGTGGCTGGCAAATCCAAGCTGAGACCATTTTTCAATAGTATGAATATAACTATATCCTGTTTCTTGTAACTCTGAAGTATCAAACATAAGACCCAAATAAGCTAAATGAAACATTGTTAATACCGTAAACATTATGTTTGTTACAATAACCCAACAATTATAAGAGTTGTATAAGTGAGTACACTTATTTTGGATACATTCTTTTGATCCAATACATGCGTCAAAAATATTAGCAAGCATCATTCTAAGTTGATGCTCTACGTACGTATATAAACCAAGACTCAATAATACTGCTCCCAATTGAAAATTTAATCCATGTAGAAGAGAACTTGTTAGATAAGTAATAGTTACGGCTCCAAATTTTCCTAAATACTTGAGACTTGGACGGAATATATCTAAAAGAAATGAGCAAATTAATCATCATTAAAATAATAAATATTATTTTTTCTAACATACATTTTTTTAACCAGAAATGCATTGGAATATTCCAATATACAACAACTTGAACGAGTGAACGTGGTAGTTCAATTTCTAATGGTTTAACAATAGATATTAATGAGTATGGATATCCTCCTAAAAATAATATGGCTGATGCCATGTATGAGATAAAATAATGGGATGTTCTGAAAGATAATGCATCTTTATAAGCTATTAGCCACCTAAAATATAATAAACCTTTATTAAAAAGAAAATATATATATATATATATATATATATATATATATATATATATGTTTTAAGCATTTTATGTATTATGAGACATGATAACAAAGAAAAGAATGTTCTGTATTTTGATACTAACTTCCATGAATTGTCTGAAAATATCCATTGTATCCAACAGTTTGACATACTTAGAAAAAGGAATGAATGAAGAGTATATCCAATTACAATTAATAACCACCATTTTCCCTATAATATAAAAATCATATTAAAGTATAAAATAACGTAAACAAAAGTAATGAATTGACTAATAAAATATTAATAACTATACTTGTTGACTTGGCCGGCGTAAGGCCAAATAATCTTTTAATGGAACCCATGGGCCAAAGAACGAAGTAGCTGCACAAAACATATATCCCATATAACTGTAAAAATCTGGTATGTTGTTAGATTCAATGCTATCTGCAGCAACACTAATAGTTTTCATTGCCATGGTCATAATTATACTGCGTACTTTATGCCAGATTATCGGTTTCATA
The DNA here is from genome assembly GCF_912470025.1 of Vespa velutina. NCBI lineage: Eukaryota > Metazoa > Arthropoda > Insecta > Hymenoptera > Vespidae > Vespa > Vespa velutina. The sequence continues at coordinate 955,130 of NC_062192.1, forward strand.
TAAAATTCACTATAAAATAAAATCATAATTCAAATTATAATTATCCAGAGATATAAATGAACATAAATTATATCCATGAAATTAATTATAGATAATTTTAATCTAATCTTAACAGTAAAAATAATATATACCAATGTGCAATTATAAAAAGTGATGGCAAGAAGACTCCTATATCTTTATAATACTTCTTTGGTATATGTAAAGTAATGTAAGAAAGTATAACAAATAATACTAATAAAAATAAACATTCTTGCGCATAATGCTGAATAATACATATTCCAATGACCAGTGAAAATCCATGAAATAATCTATCAGAAATAGATTCTGCAACATTAAATAATATCATGAAAATATATGAGTGTAACAATATAGATAAAATAAAGGAAATCCTTACGCATTTGAGATACAAATCGAAAGATAAACATTGCAAGAAACAGTGGCAACATATAAAATCCTGTATCATAGAGTGTAGGTACAAGACAATATTGATAGAGTTCGGAAAATGTTTCTCCTTCAGCATCTTCGTATTCATAATCATATTCTTGACCATGATAATAACCAAGTCCAATGAAGTCATTTTCATCATCATAAAATACTGTAGTATCTACATCATCCATCACAGCTATTTATCTTCCAAAAACTTAATGACATACTTAATGCAACATCTTATTTTTTTAACCTGAATGTGCCCTAGATAATTATAAGAGAAAATAAGGAGACAATAATAAACTATTATGTAACTAATACTAAGCAAAAACTATTAATTGTGTGCAGATATTTTAAACGAACTCAATGAGTACAAACCTTGTATACAAGTAAATATACCGATTAATGAATGTTTAGTTTAATATATTGAACGAGTTAATTACTTTTTGTTTGATAGCGTTTCGCATATTAATATACTGACATAATGATTAATAATCAAGGTAATATTGTTTAAATAGTAAATTGTACGATATTTCGAGAAATATATTGTAAGATGCACAATTCCATCTTAACTATGATGGCCGAAAATACCATCATTTATGGTTTTTTTTATATCATGTACAAATATAACCTATATTAGATGATAAAGTAAATAAGCTTTATTTTTTTCTTTGTAATTAATAAAAATTGTCAATATTCAGAGAAGAATTGAATAATATTTTGTATATTTAAGCAATTTTTTATATTTAATATTTATTGTGAAAATTTAATATATTTTTATGATTCATAAAAAACATTAATATTTAATGTGAAACATTTTTAATTGTAAATATTTAATAATTATCAAAAAACACGACTATGTTAAGTCAATACAACGATATTGAAGAAGATGAAGAAGTTATATTTGAGGTATTTAATAAGAAGAGAAATGATTTTCTGAGTTCACATTTAAATGATTATTATCATTATGTTTTATGATTTTTAGGGTAGTGAACTGTATGAACATTTATCTGCACTGGGATATGCAGATTTTGAAACTGCAACAGTTCCTAAATCTCAACTGACGTCACAAAAGAAATCCATCTATATGGTATTCCATTTTACTGTTATGTATTTTGACTTGTTTTTATGTTTTCAACATAAATCAAATATTTTAAATATCTTTTTTTAGAATGCTAATATTATCAATGATATAGGTAGAAACATCTATAAATATATATTGGATTTAAAATCTTGGATAACACAGGTATATTTATTTATTGATATATAAAAATCAATATAAGTTTCATAAAATTATTTCATAACAGGACAGTAGTATATCCAAAGAACAATTGCACATTATTTTAAGTGCCAAAACACTTTTAGACGATCATGCATGTGCAATTAATAGTTATACACAGAAATATTTTCCTTCTACACCATGGAAGTATGGTTTTACTTTCTATTATAAATATGTTTACATATATATTGCTTCATTATGTTGATAGAGACTTTTATATATTTATTACAGAAAAATGTTAAGGAATTTACTTGTTAATGGTACAATAATATCTTCTTTTACGTACTTAATATTCTGTAAAGACAAAAAAGTTTCAAATGTTATAATAACATTCTGTATATTATATTTCACTGGTTATAGAAACTACAAAGCTTTACAGGCACATAAAGAATTAAAACGATTAGTATTATTACAAAATGAATTTTATGATTTATGTAATAAAGGATTAAAAATTTTGAAACATAATTACAAGATAAAAATTAATTCTAAGAAAGCAAACCAACCATTTCAGTAAGTATATTTAATAAATAATATTTTTTAATTTAATTATATATATTTAAATCAAAATTTGATTCATTCTTATCCGATTAGTGATCTTATGGGAGAAAGATTAATATACCTACAACCAATAATGGAAAATTTAATTAAATCTATGGAAGATCTTTGTCAAATTTATCATCATATTATTTCTATTATGACAGCACAATATCCTAAACATATTTTTAATCAATTTATAATAACAACATTTGAAGATAATGCATTTAAAATACGTGGAGAAATTAATTATGAAACATTGAAGGTGATTATAAAAAGGCTTTAAATTCTATATCTTTTTGTATTAATTATACATTTTATATTCTTGAACAGCAATTATATTATACTTATGTTCTTATGCAATCGGAACTATTATATTTACTGGCTATTGCATATGATATTAAAACATGGTCTTTAACTTGTGATAAAATTTCCAAGGCAAACCTATTTTATATTATTTATAAATTGAATAAACAATTGATAAAATACAAGAATAAATTGTCTCTGTGTATCAATTCTTATTATAATTGTAAAGTGGAACCAGTTCAATATAATTTTAAGTAAGTTATTGTTTTAAATAAATTTTCACGTTGAATCTAATATCAAATTTAATGTCATACTAATAAATCGTTTTTATTTCTAGGGGTACAGTTACATCGAAATGGCAAGACCTTTATTTACATTTGAATTTGACATCTAATAAGATTCAACAGGCATATGATCGTATAATATCAATGATTAATGATATTGATACCTGTACTGATGATACCTCAACCAATAATGAGATGTTAGAAAAAATGATGGAAAAAATGGATGAAGTGTATAAGCAAATAGACGTAGCTAGAAATTTTGCTGAATTTAGTAGTTTATTAATAACAAAAATAAAATATAAAAATTCCAAAACGAGTTATACAAAACAAGATACTAGAATACAAAATGTAAATGAAAACTTGCCAGTAATAATTGATACAGAACCAGAAATACTTGATGAGGTATTTGAAGAATATATTAAAGAAGAATATCTGAAACCTTTGTATGAAGAAGATCAAGAGATTTTATTACAAGAATATAAGTTAGATAAATTGTTGGCAAAGAATTTTATGAGTGAATTAAAAGAAGCTTTGATTGATAAGCATAAAACTATGTCAGAAAGAGAATCTAAAGCACTTCAACGTATGTACAAAAACGTAATAAATAGTGCAAATGATTTGGGGAGTAATAACTCAAAATCTTCAATACCTATACCACCTCCAATGCCTTCTTTGTTTAATAATTCTATATCGCTACGTAATAATGATTCTATTAATTACGACGATAGTGAAATTTTTCCTATAAAATTGACAAATACATCGAATACTGAAATATTTCATAAACAAACGTCAAATGTAAATAATATCGTAGAAAATTTTAAATATGCAAATGACAACAATGAATCAACGATTGAAGATAACGAAGATAGTAATGATTTTAGACCATTGTCATCGATAAAATTTCAAAATCCTGTTATACAATTTGGATTAAATATGCCTCCTAAGTTACTATCTATGAATGAAGAAATGTTTATAGGTAGTGGAGAAAATTCCGAAAGTGACATTGAGCCAGAAAATGATTCAATTAAATAATATTCTGTATTCATTTATAAAAATAAATAATAACAAATTTGAGTACTTATTTTTTACATGCAGACGTTGTTAACTGATAATAAAATATTATCACCAATTATAATCAATTATTCAGTTGGAACAGAATTAATTCTTTAATAAAAAATTATATAAATTTTATTTCAATAAGGTAATATCTTTTAATTGCATATAAAGATATGCGATTATTTTGTTTAAAGAAAATTGATTGGAAGTATTTTTTACAAAGCTAGGTTATTTTTAAAATGTCATTTTTCTATGTAATACTTCTTTTTAACAATGTTGTAATTTTGTTGATAATTTCAGAATTGTTTTTAATTATTTTTGATGCTGTTATCATACTTTCATATGCAGTAATATATTTAACTGCTATATTATCCTTTAGCATAATTTTTTTTAGGTAAGAAAAATATGTGTACTGTATTTTTATATGTAACATTTTTTATATAACAATAGTACATATATTTTATAGGTATATATGTTCTGTTTCATTTTACAGTCGTGAAATAATTTATGTATCTCGTTTGTTTGAAATACTGTTTCATATATATATATATATATATATATGATTAACCAGAAGCAGCTAATATCAATAATATAGCAAAAAACTTGAATCATGATGTAAGTCTTGTTTAATGTAAAATGACAAAAATAGCATTCATTATTCAGACAAATGGAATGATTCTTTTTTATGTAAGTATGTGATATAATAAAATGATATTATTTTTAGAGACAAGATTTTATATATCCAATATTAACAAGTGTGTCACTTGTGACCAGCACAGATAAGTCCACCATTTACAGAATAAAGAATTACAACAGATGCTGTTAAATGCATCGCAGTCTTAATGAAAAGACTTAAGCTTTTTCATTCATAAATAAAAATTATTTCAAAGATAATCTATCTTGTATTAACTTATCACTGGAGCTATGTGCATATAATATACAAATGTATACAATATAGTATTTAGATGTAAGCATCTTTATGTACTATGTACAGATCATTTTCACAAGTTTTTTTATATTTTAGGCTTTCCCTAAATAATCAATTTTTGCAAAAAATTATAACATGAAAACACCATAAATTGGGTTTCTTAGTAATAATTATTTCTATATTGTACGTATTTTCTTCTGAGCAAAGTAGAAAAATTACTTTGAAAATAAAATATATTAATTTATGTTTTATTGTGCGACGATCATAGTTGCTTAGAACCTTCCGTTTTTTTTGTTGTAGGAGGAATAGTTGGTGTTAATGATGAATTTCTGACATTGGATTTTGAATTACTTGTTAAAATTTCTGCTGATTTTTCTGTATTACTCTCATCAATGGATGAAATTTTAAATTTTTTTTTAGGCTCATAAATATCATCTTTTAATTCTTCTTTTCCTAATTTTTCTTCTTTTGTAGTTGGTGTAATTGGAATTGATGAATCAGGCACTTCTTGCGTTGCTGTACTTTCCTTTTGAGAAATTTTCTTAACTTGCTGGTCTGCTTCTAAAATTTCTTCCTTATCCATTATGTCAATTAGTTCATCTAATTGTTTTTTATTTAATTTTACATCTTCTTTTCCTATAAGTTCTACAACCTACAAAAAGAATAAGATTGAAATATTTTTCCAATATATTCTTAATATATAAAAAATATAATATTTTCATTATAATATATCCTTAAATTTTTAATTAAATTAAATTGTACCTTTAATACATCTTCAATTTTAATAACACCATCTCTGTCGTCGTCAATTTTCCCTAGTATTTCTGCTATTATTTTCAATCTATGTTCATCTGGTACACTCTGTATATTTTTTATAGCTGCAATTAATTCATCTATTCTTACTAGTTCTTCAACAGCTTCAGCATCACTTTTTTCTTCTGAATTTAAAGCTTGTATTTTCTTTTTAACTTGTTTCTCTGATTGTTCTAATTCCAATAAAACTGCATCCATCTTTTTAATCATCTTATTAACTTTATTGTATAATCTGTTGGCTCCTTTGGATATTTTTATATTATCAATATCTACTTCACCCTTCGCTTCTGCTTTAATTTGATATAATTCTTTAACATCCTCTTGATACTCTGCCATCTCTTCCTTAAGCTCTTTCAATTCTTCTTTTTCTACAGACATTTTCTTTTTATCCTAAAATATGATAATAATTTTTATATCGTATATATAAAATAATAAAAAATAAAATCTATTGTTATTTAAGATACAAACCTTTTCTAATGTATCGAGAGCTTGTTCAATAACTTTTACATCAGTTGTTGTAATTTCATCTTTTTTAAAATCGTCTGTAAAAGCAATGGGTTTTGGTTCCGTCTCTTTCTTTTCTGTTTCTTTTTGTTCTTGTCTTTCCTCTTCAATTTTACGTTCTTCCATTTTGATAATTTCAATATTTGCTCTATGATCCAGTTTTCCTTCTTTTTCTCCAATAGCACATTTAGTACGTGCAACCACGGTTTCAGGCAATGCCGATATAGTTGCTTTTAATTTATCTGACATAGGAATGGTGTCAGGTACCATAAGTGCTCGAGATAAAAGCAATAACGACGGTGGAACTTTTTTAATTAAACTCAAATCTAACCACTGTAATAGTTGTTCCTTTAGCTTATTATCTGGCAATCCATATGCTCGCATTGCACGTGCTCTACAGGCTTGTTGTAATTCGCTCCTTGTTAAGCTATCTACACCTTCTTTATGAATTAACTATTAAAAATAAGATAAAAAAAGAAAAAAAAAAAAAAAAAAGTAAAATTTTGTTTATAAGTTTAATTAAAGTTAATTAGAATTAACAAGAAACATACTTTATCATCAGCAGAAAGACTTCTCAATCGCATTCTAAGCAAAAAACGTAAAAAGTTTGTAGTACCAAGTGTTTGTACATCCAATACTCTACATAAAGCAATCAATTGTGGTCGGGATAAGGAATCTAAAGTGATCTCATCCTCAAAAAGTTTACTGAATTTCATAATTTCATCGTTAGTCGCCCCAGAACTGGTCGTACGAATTTTGTAAAAAAATTCAGCGAACTCTTTGGCTCTTTGTGATTTATGATCTGACGATTGTAATGACATATCATCCAGTGTTTTTTGTAAAAATTTCGCCATTTCAATTTTAACCTAAAACAAACAATTATTCAAATTAATTAATTAATAAAATATAATTGATGTACTTTTAAAGAATAATTAGTAATATAATTAATAAATAAGTTTTATATTTTTACGTTGACTATATAAATGTATTTTTACCTTTAAAGCTTGTTTTAATTTATCTTCTTTTTCAGTGGCAGTTTGAAAAGTAGATGGCAACAGGCCAGGAAATAATTTAATTGCGACAGGAAGTAAGAATTCCATAAATGGTACAATGATAAATACGGAAAAAGGTATTAATCTAAACATATCTCCTGTTGTTTTAATGAGCTGATAATAATTAAATAATACAAAATCAATACCAATAATATTGGCAACTAATAAATATTAAATATATAAGAAGTTCAACGATATGAGATAATTTGACAAACTTATTTTCAAATTGGGACATCAAGATAGTATTTGGCAAATTTCCAGTATACTTCTTATACATTTAATTTATTTATATTATTAAACATGATACAATAAATAGATTATCTTTAATTATAATTAAAACAATTTCAGATACATACCAATCTGTGTTCTCTTCTACTTAAATCTTTACCCTGCAAGATTCTCCAGATCAATTTTAGAGAAATTTTTATATCCAATCCTAGTAATCGAAAACCATGATAATAATGCATTATTTCTGCCTTAACTCTTTGCAATATTGTAGGTTTCTTCTCGACTACAGCTTTTTCAGCTGATAAAATAACACTTTGAGGTTTGTGTTCAATTAATTTTTCTTTTTGTTCCTTTTGTTCTTTAATACTGTTCACAGTTTCTTCAATTTTAGAAGATGGTTCCTGACCATGCAAAATTGTAGATCCAGAAAATGATCTAGTTTGTAAATATATCATATTTTTTGGATGAGCATCCAATAGAGCAGATTCTATTAAAATCTGATTGTACTTTGGTCTCTTTACATTTATGTAAATGAGACTTGGGATACAATTTGTATGATTATTACCGTACCATGATTTTAGATACCAATGTTCTGAAAGACGAAGATAAAATTTGTTAACGATAAGAATGTTTATTGAATTAAAGAAAATAAAAAAAAAAAAAACAATTTGCCTTATAAATTATTTCTCGATTGTCATTATACACAAGAACTTAACGTTATAATTTATATATATGTTTTGGCAAATACAGTTAGATGCAAATAAACATTTTATATAAATATATAGTTTTATGAATAAAGTATAGAATGACGTATAAAAACATAACCTATAATATACATATTAACATTAAATAGAAGGATAAATAATTACGAAGGCAGTATAATATTAAAAAAAAAAAAAAAAAAAAATCTATATTGTATATCATATACATTGTATTTATTCACTGTTATATAAATGCTATAGATTATTTTTTCGAGTAAACTACCACATGCACACTAATCCATACATATATATATATATAAATATATATATACACAAGTTGTTTTTATAAACTATTTCTTTAATTCGTTATAAAAGTAAGAAATTATGATAATACATACTTTTAATTATTCTCCCATGTGAAATCATTAAAGTTTTCGTATATATTAAAGGATTCATTTCGAACTATTCTTATATTATTTTTTCAATAATTCTCAGAGCTGTGACTTTCTGCAACCATGCAACTATTATCAACCATTACAAATTTTCTATTCTGAATGTAATGAAACAGATCAAAAGGTTCATTTCCATCAAGATTTGTTAAACTTTAAACTTCACTTGAAGAAGTCTGATTTACAATGATCACGATTATTATTAAATACGATATAAGTAACCAATCATAGTACATCTTCCTCGAGTGTAATAAAAATTATTCTTTTTCAATGCATCCAATAAAAAGAATTAGAAAATTTTAATTTTTCTGAAAAAGAGACTTCGTTTCAAATTACTTACTATCAATTTTTGTATTTTCTTTGATTATTATCAAGAAGTACTAAAATATACGACTTCTTTGAAATTTTAAACAAACTTATTCAAGTACCGTAAGTGATTAATATCGTTTCAATTATGTAAATTTTTAAATATTTTTTATACAATTTTTATGTGTATATTATATATATATATTTTTTAAGCATATAATTTTCGATAATATTTAGCATATATCGATATATATCGAAATTGAATAGTTCAATAATGCAGTTTTGCCAACTACGTTTGGACGTAAAAAGAAAAGTTGTCAGTTATATTTGAAGTATAGGAATGCATTCGAAAAATTTTATATTAGTTAAAAATGATAAAAACTTTTCTGTGATATTTGACGTAATTGTTGGATTAAAATAATAATTTTTTACATAGACGAATTTTTGTAATTATCTGATAAAACGTGAGAAGTTGATGAAATCAGATTATACTGGGACGTGTGTGTTGCTTAACATCTTGTACAAGTAGCTGATTTGGCATTTGTCAAAAGGTTAATATTAGTTAATTAAAATAAATATTATTGCTATAAAAAAATAATCCATTTTATTATGCTTTTGTTAATGCTAGAAGAATATATTTATTAGCGTGTTATATGCGGGTAGAATGTATACAAGAAGAAATATGATTTTAGAATCATTAATTCCAAACAATAACTTATGTGCTTGAAATGGTGAAAACAATAAATTCATATTACAATGTGCCTATTAATTTGTGTTTATCCCAATTCACTTTTGTATGAAAAGTTTCGAACATTAAGTGTCATAACTCTCTAACATATATTTATACTTATTTATAATCAAAAATTTTTTATTAAATATTTAACTTGAAATTTAAATATTTTCAATTATTAATAAATATTAACGATTACTTAGTTAATAAAAAGATAAATATTTCTATTTAAATCAATTTATAATTTTCAGATAAACAAATTATACCTTTAAATTATATATTGAAAAGGATGCCTCATATGGACTTATTGGCATATTAATTAAATATAAATTTTTATCAAAGAAATTTAACAAAACTATGTTATATACTTTATATTCTTTATCACAATGTTCAAATTGGAATCCTATATAACACCTATAATTCTTAGCTATGTTGCTAAATATGTTAAAAATTTTAAACCAGAACAATCACAGGTATGTTTTTTAAAGGGAAATTTATATTCTTTAAATAATTAACAAATTCTTTAAATAATGAAAATAGTATAACTAAAGGATCACATAAAAATAATCGTATATTTTAGTTATCCTTATGGGGTGGGGATGCATCTTTTCAAAATTTGGATTTACGATTAGAAGTATTAGAGGAACAATTGAATTTACCTTTCAAATTTGTTAGCGGTCATATACATGAATTAATGATCCATGTTCCATGGGTAAAAATTAATTCAGAACCAATAATAGTAACAATTAACACAATAGGTAAAATATTTATTATTATGTAAAACAAAGTGCTTTTCTTGAAATATTATTTGAATTTAAAAATTCAAATTATTTTTATTTTAGAATGTATTTTAAAGTTAAAAGATGAAAAAAATCCAGGAACTAAAATAAATAATTCCTTGCAAAATAAAAAAGAAATGTTTCAGTAAGTAATTCTATTATATTATTTTAATATTAATTTGAACAACACAATGATATACTTTCAACAGAGAACAAGCACCACCTGGATACATTAAAAGTATTATAACAAAAATTGTAAACAATATAACAATTCATTGTAACAATCTAATATTAAAATATGTAGAAGAGGACATTGTGCTGAGTGTAAATGTTAGGTTTTTAAGCGTCCAAACTGTTGATGATAAATGGAATCCTGCATTTACTGGTAATTCTCAGTTTAAAAGGATTCCAGTATCCATTGAATATTGTGGATATTGTCTTTAAAAGTATTTCATTTTTTAGTTAAAAATATTTATTTACAGATGTTAATACTTACGAAGTTATGCTCAGAAAAATTGTTACTATTCAAGATTTAACATTATGCTTAGATAAAATGGATGCTTCTGGAAAAATAGAAGTGTATCAGGTACTACAGATTTATTAAAATTTAATTTAATTATGTAAATATAAAAAAAAGTCACACTAATTATTTTAAATATAGGATCCTGTTTTATATCGATGTTCCTTGGCCATACGTTTAATTGTAAATTATCACAGTAATACTGCTAAAAGAGCATCCATTACACGTTTGGATCTTCACTGTCAAAAAATGGAATTCAGTGTGACCGAACAGCAAATACCAATGTTACTTAGATTAGCTTCATTATTAGTGGCTTTGCAAACAAAACAATTTCCAAATGTTAAAGAAAAATCAACAAATTCTGAGGATAAAGAAGAATTGGGCCAAGGTTTTGTCATCTTCATTGCAATACCAATTTTTTCTTTTTTTTACCTCTTATTACCATATTATTAACGGTCTTTTAACATTATACGTAATTGAAAATATTTTAGATGATATTAGTCAAATAATTGGAACAATTACTGAAGCAGCAAGCTGGGGTGGCTGGGCTTGGGATATAGTTTCAACAGTATTACCTGTTGATTGGATTTCATCTGGTTTTATTGATTGGGAAAACGACTGGTCTAGTCAACAACAAATGGCATATTCTGGACATACTATTCATTTAGGCATTTATATTGATGATACTATTTTAACTTTTAAGGTATATTCAATGATGAACTATTATTTGTATTTTACATCATTACGAATACATTAAATGGATTAACTTTTGTTTGTAGGTAGTTGAAAGTGTGAAAGAACAACTATTTTATAAATCCCGAAAGCTTAGATACAAATCATTTTTGTCATTACGATTGAATGGAGTTTTAGTGGATGTATTACTTCAAGGTATAGAAAAGACTAGTCTTCAAATTGGTCTGGCTAACATACGTCTTTATCCCAGAGGTAATTGTAGTTGTGGGTACCTTGAAGTTGTTGATGGTGCACAGGTATGTATGTTTTAAGATTTATATCATACGCATCATAATATTTTTCTAAGCTATAAATTAATTTTTCAGCCGCCACTATATGTTAAAGCAGGAAAAGTGAATACAAATTATTTAAAAGATTCTTTATTTGATAAAAATGCTTTAGAAAATAAAGGAAAGAAAAGGGACTATAAACAAGGGACTATAAAATATCATTTAATTGATGCTTCAGGTATTACAGATAATAATGATACAAATGAACTTTTAATAAATATTGAAATTCCTTTATTTTATTTTAGAGGAAAAATTAATGGAAAGAAGTCCAGCCTTTGTCATGGATTATGTTCATTATGTGCAACTCCCAGATGACATAACAACTGAAAAGTTAGCAGAGTTTGGTTCAAATTTTGAATATAGGTAAACAAATTCGAATTATATGAAATGTACAAAAAACATAATGAAGATTATGCAATGTTATTTTATACTTCTTTTGTTTATATATTGTAGTAACTTTCCTGAAGAAAAAATAATTAGATATATTATTGGAGATGTGACAGTCAGATTGTGTTCAGGGATCTTCCATCGTATAGACACAATAAAGCAAGCTGCTTCAAAATATGATTATACGCCATATATTATACCCAAACCTGGTAAGAATATATGCATTTAGCAATAAGAAAATTTTTGTTTTGAAATTTTTTTCATAAAAAAAAAAAAAAAAAAAAAAAAAATACAATATCTTTACAATGTAATATAACGGTTTAGATCCTTCTGCTGAAGAACTTCCTCCCGTTACACTAGAAGAATTTGAAGCTTTAAGAGAACATGTATCAATGATTAGAACTAGATTGATTATTGTAAATGCTTCTTTACAATTTCAATTGGCGGATCATTGTGTTACTGGATTGCCACGGCAGCGCAAAATAGTTGAAAATAGGGTAAGTATTAATATAAAAATTATGGATGAGTTTTTTTATAGTTCCAAATATTTAATGTAGTCATGACTCTTGCAGATTGTACCTTTACCACCAGCTTTCACAAATGATCCTATTGTAAGCATTGAATTTGATAAAGCAACTGCATACATGATTGAGCCCTTGTATCCCTTCAGACTTACTGCTTGTGCTTCTAAACAAACTGGATTATTACCAGTTATGTTTGAACAATGTCATCAAAATATTAGAATGCAGGTATTATTGAGTATATTTTTTCATTTATAAAATTATATAATCACATATCAATATTAAAATTTTTGTTTAGGTTGATGGAATAAAGAGTCAATTATATTTGACAACAAATTATCATATGCCGTTAATGATGCCATGCTCAATAAAATGTTCTATTAAAAAACTACTTTATCCACAATACTGGACACATCTAGATTTAATTTGTGAAACATATACGTTTCATACCGATAGTATTACAGTTATGGGGACTAAACCAAAATTGATGGTTGCCACTTCCATAATAACATCATTGTTTGATTCCATTGAAACAACAAATCCTCTTGTTTGTTCTTCTCTCTTAAATGATGCATGCCAAGAAAAAAGTATGTCCAGTCGCGTAATATAAATGTTAGTTTTAATTATTTGAAATGCATTTTGTATAAGAATTTTTTATTATATTATATGTAATATATAAGGTCTTTATAATATTATACAAGTATATAAATAAGAATTTTTTACAAACGGTTCTTTGATATGTTGCAGATCCCATATATCTAGAAGTACTATTGGAAAATATAAATTATAAAAAAATGTCAACATTTATAATGAATGTGAATGAATTAAGTGTAAATTCTCTTAAGGTTTTTACACTTAGCGGTATTCAACAAGCATTTATACTCTCAGGTCCAGAATCTGATGCTAACAGGTTATTATATAAATATAAATAACAATTAAAAGTATAAGTAAACATGAATTTTTTTATATATCACTTTTAAATTATGTATATATTATTTAGTGAAATGGAAAACAAACCTCTTTTTATGGCTGTAATACAATTTCCTAAAAAGACTTCAGTACAAACATATCCAACACTTATCTCAGTTCAAGTAGCACCATTAAGAGGTTCCTTGGATCCGCTCTTTTTGAAGTGGTTAGAATATAAAGTTACTTATTACGAATTGGCACCATTATGTATAATACGTCAAGACAGCCAATTATCCGCTGAGGGTACATCATCTGATACTAGTACACGAAAAAAAACTTTTCCAAGTTTGCATGAAAGTGTCCATAGTTCTTCTGATAAAGATAGAAAAAAATCTTCTAGAATAAGTGAAAAGCCAAAAACGCTTCAAAATGAGGAAATTCAAAAAAAAAATGAATCCAAAATTGACATAGAACAAAAGGTACAATTAATTATATTTATTTATTATATTTTATTATAATGATTTTATTAAATCCTAAATACAAAGATATTTTACTTTAATAGTGTAGATGAATAAGTTAATATTTATATATTCATTAGATATAATGCAATTATATTATTTGTTGCAAAATATATTACATTTACGCATAGACCATGATAGAACTTGCAGAAATCAGGAGTATTGGTCAGATTAGCCGAACTCTATTCATGGTGGTCTGGTCTTGTTTTAAGTGGATGTGTTGGTCATATTGTTATCTATATACCATCGACTACGATGAGCGGTATAGGAGCACATGGTAATAAGAAAATAAATCAATTGAACATGATAAAAATGACGTTTTTATAAATTAAATCATAACAGGTATAGAACAGGCTAAAAACAGAGCATTAGAAGAAGATCAACATCTACAGATATTAAGTTTAAAACTACCAAGTGTTTTGATTCATTCAAATAATATTAATTCTGAGCAATTATCACCTTATCTCAAAACATTCCCAGTAAAATTGCCTGTATGGATGTGGACATACCGTAAGTTTATTTAAGATGCTGAATATTTAATATAATAATGTGCTTATTTTTGTTCTATTATTCTAGACGCACAAAGTTTTCCTTGGACATTAAATCTTTCCGATTTTCATTGTTATACTTTACAAGGGGAAATGCAAAAAAATTTTATTAAGAAAATGTCATTGAATGCAACTGTAGCTCTTACTACTAAAACTACAACATCGCAAACAAATTCAAATATTCTTACTGCATTGAGTCTTTTTGTTCACATTGATAATTCAGCTATTATCATTTCCATTTCAGAAGAACAGGTAATGTAATATTTCTTAGAGTATATTTCAACATTTGTATCATTTTATTAGTGCTAATATATCAACATTTTCATGTATTATCAAATAACTATAATATATTATTTTCCTAGGTTGTGTTCATGAGTAGTATAATACAAAAAATTCTTAATATTTTGCTGATTACAAGCAATTCCAAAGAAAGTAATGCTGTTGTACCTCATATCATTAACGAGAATGCAGTTGTTTTTCCAACTATACCACAGACCCCTTCTACACCTACACAGATTATATATCCAGAAGACACAACTACAAATTCAACAATATCTACATCAAGAGATGATATTATTACAGGTAAGTTAGTTAACAAAATCTCTTTTTTTTTTTCTTTTCCTTAATTTAATATATAAAATAATTTCAGAGAAAGATAACGTGACTTTGACAGCATGGATTCAATGGACAATAACAAAAGTAGCCATTAAATTATATGTTATGGGACAAGAAATAAAACCTTCTTTAAAATTAGTCATGGAAATGGAAGACATTATTACCTCACTAGACTTACAACCGGTTTATTTAAAGTTAAAAAGTAAAATTACAACAGTTACAATATTTCATTATACAAGGTATATTATGTTGTATTGCATTCTTTTTCTTTTTTTTTTTTTAAATTGTGTTCTCTGCAAAGATCTATCTTTTTAGATTATATCTAAGAAAGTAAATTTTACTTCATTTATTTTTCTTTTTACTTTCCTTTCTTTTTTTTTTTTTCTCATAGAGCACCATATGCACAAAATTGGGACGTTGGAGAATATGTTGGTATAATTTTGTGTGGCAGAGAAGACAATTTAGAAAAGGGAGATGATTCTGGTTTCTTGAGTTTTACGCTTACGCGAGCACAATCGGGTAATGTTCATACTCGTTGGGGTACTTATAAACGCTACAAAAATAACAAGGTATGAATAAATACGAGATATTGAAATATTCGTAAAATGAATAATATTTTTATATTTTACAGAAAGATGTTATGACAGAAGCATTAATATCTACAAATGCATACATCTCTGAAATCGATATAAAAATACAAATGGTTGACATTATTTTACCTCTTAGTATACTTAGCAAATATGTGCAATTGGCAAAACCTCTTATTAATATAGATAAAAAAGATCTAAAAGTAGCAAAAAATGATCAACAAGAAATCATTACATCTATATTAGTAAAAATTACAAATATCAATAATGAGTTTTTACCATTGATACATTTAGAATTTAAAGGGCTTAGACTTATGATACCAGTATCAACACCTGCTAGATATCAATTACAACATGATTTATTAATTTTACAGGTAATGATAATTATATTTTATCTATTTATGCAGATTGAACTTTGAACAAATAATACAGTCTGATGATTAAAATTTCTTTTTTTTTTTTTTTTTTTACCTCAATAATATAGCTCGATGGTATTCGTATTACACCACATGCAGAAAATCCAATTTGTAGAACACCATTGCGTTCAGATATATATCAACATGCTGCACAAGCAAATATATTAAATATACCAGGTTCTGCAGTGGAAGATCGTCAATATGAAATTAATGTGAAGGGTATATGTGTATATAGTACTACATGGAAGAACTATCAAATGAGTATTAATAAGGTCTGATATAATATATAATGATATTTTTTTTTGTTTTTTCATCATTTAAATTAATAACATATTTTCAATGAAAGTATTATTTTCAGCGTATGTCCCAATCCTATCTTTATACAATGAATGAGAACCCTGCATTAGAATGGAACAAACTTGGAAATGGGAACAGTTTAGAACCACATTTTTCTACTTTTCCTGTTCTAGCTAAGTAAGTTTTAAAATAATTTAGCATTATAATAATATTAATATGTATATAAAAATTTTTCAAATTGATCTTGTATATACATATATGTATATACAAGATCATATATATATACCTATATAAATATACGTATATTTATATAGGTTCGATCTTTGCTTAATAATTGCTCCAACGATCAAATTGAAACCTGACACAATAGTTTGTGGAAGTGCTGTGGAAATAAATTGTATGACAGATATTGAAATAACAGTTAATCTAGATCAACTTAAATTAATTTCCATCTTATCTAACGAATGTAAGACATTATTATCAGGAGAAGCACAGGAGATCGAAATTACAGATGTCTCTAATGATAAAAGTGACAAAAATTCACCAATTTTAAAGCAAGTTGCTTGGATAAAAGACACGTCTGAAGAGCAAGAGATAGATGTTACAAAGGACAGCGGTGTAGACTTTGAAATGTCTAGTATAAATTCAACAATTGTTGTATGTAAAATTTATATTATTTTTAACATACAAATACAATAGAGTTTTAATGGTTTTTATTTGTAATAGGGAAAACCACCATTCTCAGAAGTATTAATGCTACCTCCATGTGAATTTCTAATTAATTGTGGAAAAATCACGTTCATACTTTATGAAACACAAAGGATACATATCAATTCGGAATATGAAGTAGTAAGTATTTCTACTTTCATATATTTTTCTAATATAATTAATTAGAAAAGTGTATTGAATTTTTTTTTTTTCCTCTTCTTTTTTATGTATCATAGGACATAAATGATGCAGATGAAGAAGATAATGGTAATTTAAAGCAACCTTTACTTTATCTAATGATCAATCAACCAAATCTTTATCTCTGGCAACAAAATTTATCACAAAAGATGCAAGTATGTTAGAGTTTAACATTAATTTAATATTTCAAGAAATACTTATCAAATTGTATACTCTCTCTCTCTCTCTCTCTTTTTTACGAGTATATATTTATTATTATTACATGCTATTGCAGATTTCTTGTTTTGATATGACAATAGCATTAGGTGCCAAAGATGCACAAGAGTTAAGTTCGATACCAACTGAAAAGGATTTTAATATTTTTATGATACAAACAAAAAGTGGCATACCACATCCAGATACTGGTATTCCACCATCATTTGTAATAATAAAATGTGAAAAATATCCTGGGAAAAACACTCATTTCTTTGTGGACATGGGTCGTCCTACAAAAATTCATTTTTCATTATCAAGACTAAATCTAATAAATGATATAAATAGTAAGGTATTATATGAAAGAAATATACTATTTTATATTAATATTTTATTGTAATTGTCACATAATAAATATATGTTCTTTATTTTTTTATTAGATTTCGTCATGTTTTATTGATGAAAATAATAGAAAATCATCCAGGAAAGATGTCGATGATAGGAAAGCTGTGCACGATAAATTGTCATTTAAAAACAAAAGAATCCATTTACCAGATTTAAATTTAAGTACAAAACAAATTGTACTTTCGTTAAAGACTAGCTCTGATTCAGAAATAATCCTCAGTTTAGCAACATTAAATGGAAATATTTCGACACTTTTAAGACCAGACAGAATATTTTCAAATATATCCGTCGATTCTTTTATTATATCTGCCATTCTTAATGGAAGTATAAAAGTATTGTTAAAACCATGGTGCTATAATGTAACAATATGTCTTCTCTGGGAGTCTTGGCAAGATATTGAAGCTGTTCCTCAAATACAAATACAAGCGGACAGTGACAGTATTTATCTGGATATTGGTCCAGATCAAATACAAATTATAAAGACTGTAATCGAAGATTGCCAATTACTTTTAAATAATTTTCAAACGTCTAACATAAAGGATAATAGCAATGAAATGCAAGTTGTTTTATCAACTGAACAGCATTATAAGGATGACTTGAAAGCTGGTGCATTCCAGTTTATAGATGGTACAGGAGATGAGTTACCTTTCCCATACCAGGTAAGAAATGTACATGGATTATTGATGATAAAATTTATTTATGATAAAATATTTTAATGTTTATAATATATGCAGGTCATATTTTTTACTTATCCTCAACAAGCAATGGCTTGGAGATATCCTCAGCCAAGAACTTTAACGAAAATACATGTTTCTCCTGTACCATTTGAAGTAAGAGTGAAATATTTAATATTATTTATAATAAATGTAATTCAAATTTACATATATTATTATATTTTATAGACATCAGACAATGAAGGATTTTATACTGATAGAGTGTCCTGTGCTTTACAATACTGGAGCGATAGCCACATGGCTTATCAACATTATGCTGATTTTTATTTATCAGAAACTGATACTTATCGATTGGATCTTCCCGAAAAAGCACCAGCACGTGTGGTAGCGTGTGTTTGGCGTGTAATATTAATAATGCCTATTAATAACTCAGTTTCAAAAACTCTTGTATCTGCTAGAGCATTGGCAGCCTGCTTACGCATTGATTCTTATTTTAACTCGTCGATAATACCTAATTTACAAGCAGCTTTAAACATTGGCATTATTCACGTGTCATTATACAATCATATAGAATCATCTACTTATGATTCTTTACTTCATCCATTACATAACTTTACAGTGAAGGGCACTATTCCAGAAATGCAATGTTTCATGTCAATAGAACATAAAGGTGCCATACTTGTTTTTAATAGATGGATGGATGGCGCAACGCTTATCGATATTAATGGTGTAATCAGTATTCATATATTGGATTATGGTTATTTAATTATGCAAGAAGTATTGGATCCATTAGATGGAAAATTTCAAATTTCTCTGTCAGATAAAACTGATATTATCGTAATGTGTAAGCCTTTTTCATTAAAACTGAGTCCAACAATAACTCACACTCTTTCTGTATCTTCTTATTTATGGTCCGCATCGTTAAATACAAAGGATAAAGGGGTCATTATATTAACGAGATATGTTATAGCTAATGATTGCAATATTCCAATTCGTTTTGGACAAAGCGGTACAGATGATAATGTATTATTAGAAACCAGAGAATGTAATTTTTATTCATGGAGACATATTGGCAATAATATGATACGAATATCGATAGAAGCAAATGCTTGGATGTGGAGTCGACCATTTTCAGTAAATAAAGATGGAATTTATTTGGTAGAATTTATTAATGCATTGGTCGACATGACTATATTTGTAAATATTACATCATTATCAGCTACGCAAAAACTTGTAACATTTAGCGGACAGCTCATAATTTCAAATCAATTAATGGACAATTTTGAAATGAAATTAGTTAAATACGAAGCTGAAACTAGTACTAAAGTGACTGTATCAAAAAATGCGTACATGTTGTTTGGAAAGAGTCAACCATCGACTATTGTCATTGAGAATAACAAAAAAATGGCAATGCGCTTACGTTTCACGAATATACCAAATTTATCATGGACAGGAGATATACCTCTTCAACCCAATGCTAAATTGAGCCAACCGTGGCTCGTGAAAGTGCCTTTACAAGAACGCGGTCAATTTTTTAGTATTTGGGTACGGATAATAACACAAACCGTTCAAGAAAAAATGAAAATACTTGCTGTATTGAGTCCACTTTACATGATACGATCGCATTTACCAGTACCAGCAAAAGTACAAATGGAAACACCATCGTTAAAAATGTTATCAAGCACGATAGTAAATGGACGTGGCGAACGCCAACAATTGTATTGCCCTGGTACATTTGAGCATTTCCATCAATTAACATTCCAATTAGAATCTGGAATTTGTGCGTCTAATCCGTATGTACCATTGTCATACAGTTCAGTGGATCAAAGAAAATTTTTTAGAAGACCCGAAATAGAAGATATAGATAATATTCTGAAAGAATTAGAAAGTCAAAAGGATGAGGCAGGATGGCCTTTTCAAGCGGATGATATAACAGAATGGATACCCGCGGAACAACCACAAACTCATGTTCAAGTTAAATATCAAGATGCTGGATTAGTATCGAGTACTCTTTTGTTGGAATTACAACCATGGTGCTTCATATTAAATTCTTTAGGATGTTATATCTCTCTTGTATCTGAAGATACCGAACTTTGTCAAGTTCCTCATTATGGAATCGTGACACCACCAAAATTAGAAGGCACTTTCCATTTAGGAGTTGGTATCGGTGATACGTATTATACTTCACAAGCTCTTCAATTAGCTAGACCTGATTGGAGTCAAAGTTTTTATATGCCTCGTATCGGAGGGCTCATTCCCGTCGAGGGCAACATCAAAACTATTGTTGATTGTGGATCTAGTGTGACTATAGTCAGTATTACTTCTAGCATGCACGAAGATATGCGTTTAGTGAGAGTAACGAGTAGTCACGTTATCGGTAATTTGACAAATCAGGAATTATGTATCGCTACGCTTGCAGTTGATGAATCATCAAAAGACTTAAAGTTACCTCACGATCTTACTCCTTACAGTCAAAATATTCGACCATCTGAAGATCAACATCAAGCTACACCTATTGTTCAATGGCACATGTTGTATGAAAATAGTAACATCGAATCCCTTGTATTATATATTTCTCTGAGTTTAGGGCACAGATGGTCTTGTCCAATTAAAATTGATCAGACCATGAGTCGTAAGTGTGTTGCTATTCCAAATGGCTCTACTACCATGTCAGTAGTATTAACGATTCAAGAAGACAAAGGTACATCGTATATTATGGTTCAAGTTGATAATCATCCTCAGTTATTGCTAGAGAATATGTGTCCTTATAAACTCTTATTGGGACAAGCCAATGAAAATGCAGATGGAATTGTATCAGATACATCACATTTTGCATGGATCTGTGAAGTGGAAACTGGTGCTGCATGTCATTATTCTCTTCCATGCATTGGTAACAGATTACCTGATACTTCTGTACCAACTACATGTAATATACTGTTATTATCTGCATTACCTAATAACGATGAAGCAATACAACGAAAGGAATTGCAATGGTCACGCGGCATTAGTCTCTCTGCATTAACAAATATTCCTATGGATCATTACGTTCGATTACCTTCTTATGGGGACGTTAAATTGATAATGCACAATCGTTGCTATACCACACATATTAATGTCGTTCCTATTTCACAAATAGAGGTATCTGCTAGGGATATTAGAAATCGATTAATGCATAAAGAACATAAAATGAATGAAATTGAAATAATTTCAAAGAATTTCAAAACTTCAACAGAAGATAATAAAGAATTAGTTAATATACAATATTCTAGTAGTTCAACATCAGCAACTAGTTTTTTCTCAGCACAAGAAGATGCTTCTGTAACAGATTCCTCTATTTCATCGCAAATCAACTTAAAACAATTAATTCCTCAAGAAAGTAATAATAAAAATCATAATAATTATAATCAATTGAAATTAATAAATGAAACTAATGCAACAACCAACAGGGAAGGTTCTGCAACTATATATTTTCATGGAATTACTATTATTATATTAAAAGATATTAATAAGAATGGTCAAAGAACTGAAGTTGCAAGTTTGTCCATGACAGATTTAATCGTAACATTACACGCGAAACCTACTTTTGTGAACCTTTGTATATGTATAGGAGATTTACAATTAGATAATCAAGTATTTGATCAAGGAGGTTTTGATTTTCCTGTGGTATTAATCAGTCAGAGTCCACTTATAACTAGAGGAACGACGTTTTATCCATCTAACTGTTTAATAAGTAATATGGAACAAATTAAAGAAAATTCCTTGATAACTGCTGATTATGTTTGCGAAATAAATGGTGATATAATAGGTATGAATAAAATATGTTACAGTTTATGTGAATATTATTAACTAAATATATTAATAACTTAAAGTGTTATAATCAAGATTATAATATATTATCTTCATCATTATCTTTTTAGTGTCAAAGGACTTACATTTAAAATTTGCACCTATTAGTGCTTATATCGAAGATACGTACATAAGTCATTTATTAGATTATGCAAATTCTATGGTACCACCACGGTTTAGTGCACCAACAAGCACATTAAAGAAGATTCAACCAGCATTGATATCAACAACTCTTTATGTATCAGATTATATTATGATCGATGCTAAAATATTGAGTGCACCATTAAGATTACAAAATTTTAGAATAGATC
Organism: Vespa velutina; assembly: GCF_912470025.1. Classification (NCBI taxonomy): domain Eukaryota; kingdom Metazoa; phylum Arthropoda; class Insecta; order Hymenoptera; family Vespidae; genus Vespa; species Vespa velutina. The sequence goes on from NC_062192.1 coordinate 978,179, forward strand.
CAGTATCGATTTTACTCAGTGTACATACCTCTGTACGTTTATACGTGGCATTGGATCATTCACCGTTATATTTTAGCACTTTTGAAAGGAAAAATATTTTAACTACACCCTATAGGCTAGGGAATGCACTTACTATGCATTATTTATCTGGTGCTATATTTGGTGCAGGTAAATTTAAATTACTTAATAAATATTATTGATAAATTTAGATATTTAACAAAACATATGTCATAGGTTGGGTGGTTGGATCCTTAGAAATACTTGGATCTCCAGGAGGCTTAGCACAAGCACTTGGTTCAGGTCTTAGAGACTTCGTTTCTCTTCCATTTCAAGGTTTATTACAAGGACCTTGGGGTTTTATCGTTGGCATAACACATGGATCTGCTAGTTTAATGAAGCATATCACAGCAGGTGATAATAATTTAATCAATAATATATATATATATATATATATATTAATACATTAAAATATTTGTATTTTAATTTAATTGGATAATTATATTTATCCATATGTTTTTATAGGTACTGTTAATTCTGTGACAAAATTAGCATCTAGCGTTGCTCGAAATTTAGATAGATTAACGTTAGATGAAGAACATCTTCAACGTCAAGAAGAAGCCAGAAGAATGCGTCCACAGGGTATGGCTCAAGGACTTTATCAAGGATTAACTGGATTTGGTATGAGTATTCTTGGTATGTATTTCTTTTAAATAATATTTTATTAATATAATTTTAATATGTGCATATTCTCATATCATATACTTTCAGCTGCTGTTGCTGGATTGGCACATCATCCTTTACAACAGGTATGGTCAGGTGAAGCAACAACTAAAAGTTTAGTTACAGGTGTTGGACTTGGATTAGTTGGTGTAGTAACAAAACCTCTTAGTGGAGCTGCAGAATTAGTTGCTCTTACCGGACAAGGTTTATTACAAGGTGCAGGATGGAATCCTTTACCTCTGGTAAATTATTCTTTGCAGAATGTGAATTATTTCGTATAACGTTATAATGTATATGTTTAATTTATATCTAATAAATCTTTAACAGCCTCGACAACATCCAGTGGTTCAGTATAGCAGTGGTAATAATAACGCATCTATTCGATATGCATGGCGTTTACTACCCCTGTTAGAAAACACTCGTGACAATATTCTGCATGTAGCGAATGCAGATTATGTTTTACAACAAGGAAATAATCGTGCTGTAACTTTAGTTCTCACGCGGCAAGCATTATTACTTGTTAATATAGCTGAAGATAGCGTGGAAAAGATATTGCCTTTAAAAGAATTAACCAGTATTGATCATTCTTCAGAATCAACAATGCTTTGTTTATATTGTCCACCGACAATACCACAAATTAATAGGACTTTATCGCCCACTGAACATGAGGTATAATGATAATCTATGAATAATTTGTAATTGTTCCTATAAATAGATATAAATGGAAATATTCTTTTCAGATGGATCAAGAAATGAGAGCAAGAGTTGCAGAATACGTACGTACAAGCAGCACTGGCTTAGCTAGTTTATCTACAAATAGTGATGGACAATCTGACATTTTAGAAACACCAACAACAAACTCTGATCATATACTTACTTTTTATGTTAGTCCCGAAACACGTAATTATTTAGTATCACTTTTTAATATTGCTAAACGACAAAGTCAAGGTAGTGGATTTACTGTGTTATAAATTATCGAAAATTGATAAAACTAATTTCAAAAAAATATTGTCAATCGTAAAAGTTTAATATCGAACGTTTTTTATTATAAAAATAGAAAAATTTATATATTAATACAACAAAGATATCTCTGAACTATTATAAAACGATTCGTACAATATATTTTGCAATATATAAAATATAATTCGTAGAAAAATCTTTTGTATAAAATATAAATGCACAATTCCTTTTCTTTTTTCTTTTATTACTTATTTGTTTAAACAAAATATTGTGATGGATATATTTATGAATATATACAAATATATATGTATGCTAAAAAACATAAATGTATAAAATTATGTGGTAACCGAACAATATTATATCACATAATTTATTAAAATATTTATTATACATTTTGTATATTTTATAAAATGTACAGTGATCAGGTTTAATTCCAAAATTAATAAAAATTCATTAAATAGATCTACTAATAAATTTTTATGATTGTAAGCATCATATAATATTTTTTAATGTTTTTAATAATTTATACTTATATAAATTGTTAAATTGTATTTATATGTTTATTTAATTAAGGAACATAAGAAACTGCATTAGTTTCATTTAAAACAAAATAATAAGTTATATAAACTGCTTTAATTTTACTATACCTTACTTACTTTTGCTTAATCATGTATACGTTCTACAGCATTTCTTGTATAAATTAAACCACATAATTGACATTGATTCTTTTCAGCTGTTGTTAGTATTCTTCTACATACTACATGATTACATGGTAATTTATAAAGTATACCATTTGTACAACAATTACAATTATTTACAGTTGTAGTATAAAGTTTAAGATTTTTTGGTGTACTAAAACGTTTAAGAGATGACAATGCAACTTGAATATCAGCATCAATATCACTATCTACATTATGCTGATGAATTTGTTTATCAATACTTTTTTCTATATCATTATCACAGTTTATGGAAGAATCCAAGTTGGATGTCTTTAATTTTTTGACATAAGGAACAATCTTGGAATGAATTGGAGTCATAGGTAATTTATGACGTTGACTTTTTCTTTGAACTGTATTATTTAATACCAAGGGAATTTTCACTTGTGAATCGTTAGTACTTTTTCTGGTTGAATCCTTCATCAGTGAGGTAGATTCTTTTGAATTTCTATTATTTTGACATGCTATGAGATATTGACACGGGGTGTTATGATTTATTGATTTATTACCCAGTACTCGCGGTAATCTTTTAATTTCATCTTTAGTTGAGTTTTCCAGGAGAAATTTATCTATTCTTATTTTTAATGTAGTTGCCATTATAGGTTTACGATTTTCATTAAACGGAAGTCCAGTAAATGGATCCGATATAGACCTACCCCACAAAGCTTCACTTTCTTCATGTTTCTCTAATGTCGTTTGATCGATAGTTTTACCACTGGGCAATAGAATGGGTTGAGTCATGATTTCACATGTAATTGCATCTAAAAAACTATCTGGTATTTCCAGTGCAATTTTTGCATTGTTTCTATTACAAATATAAAACAATTTAATAATTTTTACCGTATAAAAAAAAAAAAAAAATGTAAATTTTACAAATTAATATACATACGTATTGTTCTTTACATCAGCATTCTTGACATTAATAGTAGAAATATTAGATTGATGATTTATTGCGGGCAAACAAGGCACAGATGTTTGAGAAGCTGACCATAAAGCATCTATACTTGATATAATATCTTTGCTGGATTTTGATGACACCGATCCCCATACTTCAATTTTACCTAGCGCTGGTACTGAATTTTGTGTTTTAAATATACATATTCGTAAGCTTTTAGTTTGAGATATTATATTGCGAGCTGATCCTTTAATATAACGTTGCAAAAAGTTTGGTGCTATTGAAATATTAGCAGGATTTACATTTGCTGCATAAAATAATACTCCAGTATTGTTTTCACTTAAACATCCACTTGATAATAAAGTATATGACATGGTATTATTATTAACTGTCTTTGCATAAATTTGAAAACCAGATGATTTCTGTGAACCAACAGATGGCCAAATACAAATATGATGAATCTGTATATTGCAAAGGAACGTAAAGTCAATTTGTACTGGTGGTTTTATACAAGAATAAGCTAAGAAGCCATTACAAGGATCTTGTATAAGATTAGTCACATCATATCCTTCTGTACTAATGGTATCACAAGTAACAGTTGGTTGTAAACAAGGTGCACAAAAATTCATGAGTACATCTTTTTTATTTTTTAAGACAGCTTGCAACATGATCTTTTAAAAATTAGAATTTTTTTAAAAAATGAACACTATGACACGTAAACACTGTATCTTTTTTTTTTTTTTTTTTAATCCATTAATTTCTCTTTTAGACGCAATAAAGTTTAATAAAGTTCTTAACACAGAATATCTTAAAACACATCTATTTACGATGTAAATAATGCTATTTGAAGTATTTCAAGAACTTCAATATATTACAACTATTCGTTTTTAACCAATCGAAGTGTTGACTTTGAGCGACATCTTTAATGTAACAGGTTTACGACCAATCAGCAAAACGTATACGTCTAATAGGGGGAAGTTGTATATCTTTCTTTCGTTTCTATTGGAAGAAAGAATTGATATTCTAATGAACTGAATCAATTGATTATCCAATAGTAATTGCAGATTAAAACGAGAGTCAGCATTTAATGATTGGTTAATTTATATTTTTCATACGAACGGTGAATTGCAATAAACCATTAATAAATAATATATTCAATTTTCTAATTTTTTTTTTTTGTAGTGAAAATTTCATATTGATATTATTTGCGACAGTGTATTGTATTTAAATAAGTATAGTTTATAGGTTATGGAAAATTTTTATTTAGTTTTGGTTTTATAATTTGTTTCTGGAATTCCAGGGACGAATATAACCTCTATTATAATATGACGTTCGCTTGTAAAGTACGTGGTTGTTTATCAGATCAAAATACGAAAATCGACGGTCGAGAAATATCATTATTTGCTTTTCCAGAAGATGACACGTACGTAACTTCATTATTTTTTATCTTTACATTTTAATAGAATAATTATATTATATATTTTTATAATTTAATTGGCATATCTTGCATTATAATATATTTATTATGTTCTTCTTATATATAAAATATATTTATAATATATTTTTTAATTGTTAGAATTTATTTATTTTAATGTTTCTAGGAGACGTCAGCAATGGATCAAAAACTGTAGATTAGTTCTTAATTCCTGCGATGGAAATGATTCTTTATATGTTTGTGAATTACATTTTGAAAAAAATTATTTTACCGCATCCAATGAATTGAAAACAAATGCAATACCAACTATTTTTCGCAATGGTGAAGGTAATTATTTTATTTTTTCACTTAGGTCATTAATAATCAAATCCATCTTCACAAATCGATTATCTTCAAGATTTGCAAAGAAAACGAAAAGCTGAAAATAATGAACAAGTGGAATCTTCAAAGATCTTACCATCGAAGCAAAAAAATGTAGATGATGATTCTCATAGCTTGGTAACACCTCCACAAAGCCCATTTACACAATTAGGAGAACATGTAAGTAGAGTTTAATTGGCTATTTTATTTTAAATATTTGATATCTCCAGAATTTTCTTCATTTAAATTTTTCTATGGATTATAACAGATTGAAGAATCGAGTTTAGAAAATAAAACTAATGCATTCAAGGAACCAGTAAATGGTACTGATCCAACTACATCCACGCCATATAAAGAAATGGATATTGGAAAAAATATATATCGTTTAACAATACAGATAGAAAAAATACACGCAGAGCCAGATTCAGACACTAAGGAGCCAGTAATATTATCTAATCAGGAAGTAGAAGATTTTGCTATTTCGAATAATGAGATGCTAATATTCAAGGATGAACCAGAAATGAACGATGAACCTCCCGCCGAAAAAATGGTAAAAATTAGTAAAGTAAAAAAACCACCATGTATCAAAGGAGGATGCAAATTAAAAAAGGCCATGTATGGAACGAAACCGGCATTCCAATGCGAGGAATGTAACAAATATTATGTTATGAAGAAATGTAACGCGCAAATAGAGAAAACCAATGTTTGTTCCGTATGTCAGAAGTCTTTTGCATCGCCGCAATCACTGTACCTTCATGTTAAAAAACATTTTGTTTGTGATATGTGCCTGACCGAATGCAGTTCGCGAATGTCATTTGATAAACATGCTAAGTCACATGTAAGCACTGATCCTTTATTTCCTTACAAATGTCACAGATGTTTTGAAATATTTGATACCAAAGACGAAATAAGGAATCATTACGTTCTTATGCATCCTTCGATAAAACTCGAAGGTATTGGCAGAGCAAAAGTATCGCCTGTAACGGTTCAAGTACCTCAACAAGAATATTTATGTCCAACATGTAATATTACTTTTAGAAACGAGCATGCATATAGGTAAAGATTCATGGACTTTGATTTTAAATATTTTTAACAGAATGTGATATCCTATTTTATTCAATATTAATTGTATTCATTTATTATTTTACAGAAATCATGTTAATTGTCATACACAAAAAGAAGGAATACGTTGCAACATAGCTGAGCCAAGTAATATAATATCTGTACCAACACCATTAACTGGCGGTCAAATAGGTATTTTGCGAGCAGTGACGTTCAGTTGTAGAGTATGTTCTAAAGAATTTGATAACGTTGCTGAAGTCGATCAACATACGAGAACTCATTTGGAGAATGCGGAAGAACATAAGTGTAATATTTGCAAGAAAATGTTTAAGACTAGTGCGCAACTAAATGAACACTTGAAGCACCATCTATCGCGTGCACATCCATGTCCCATATGCCCTAAAGCATTTATCAATAGAACTACTTTGAAAATACATTTGAAAACGCATGGTGATTCATAATTTATATCGACTATTTGTGTTTTTTTTTTCTCCCTGAAATACTAAAGCTAAAGGAACTCTAATTCAAATAAATCTACCGTAAACTGCTGCGATAGAATTTATCAATTTTAAAGCTGTCTGTACAGTAATATCACAATTGTAGGTATATTTTAATCATATGTTCATATAAGCCATTAAATATTGTGTACAAAGTTTTTTAATTGTTGAATCGATTTTACAAATATGATTATATATATATATGTATGTATGCATACATATATTTACATGATGATTATATATATATATATATATATAAACACACACACATACACACACACACACACACACACATACGTACATACTATGTAAATATAAAATTGTAGGTAATGGTTTCAACGGATAGATACTGTAAATTTTATTTGCACATCTGATAAAAAATTAAACTATTTAATTAAATTTTGTTTATTTCAAAAACAAGTCAATTGAATCGAGATGCAATATGTATGATCTCTATTTTATTGCTTTTGATTATACGTTAGATCATATTTATTCATAAGAATTGGTATATATATATATATATATATATATATATATACATATATATATATAAATATATATTTCAATGAAATAGAAAAATTTGGGAGTTTATAAAATGGACGAGATAAATTCAAAACAATATTGTTATTGTAATAATAAATGTTTGCACTTTTTTCACAAGAATACGTGAATGATGTATATAGAAGAAATCTGAAAGATCATTAAAATGATCCTTGGAAAGATCTATATCTTAGTCTCAATGAAATGTTCAAACTTGTAGTAGAGTTAGAATAGAGTAGAGGAGAGAAAAGAAGAGAATTTGCGATTCTTTTTTTTTTAGAAATATTCGAATGTCAATGATGGAAAAAGACGTAGTACTCTCTCAGCGAAAAGGACGGCTGCTCGAATGAACAATAATCTTACAAATAGCGGAATACCTTTGAGATCACTCCACCACTCCTTGACTTGTGACTTGAAGAATAATACTGATTTTACCCAAAGGACGTTCCAAAGAGTCACTGGGCGGGGAAACGAGAGCGAAAGAGGAAAAAAAGAAGCCGACGAGAGATCACGAGCCGAACACAATTGTCGGCGGACTACTTCAAACGTTTACCGTTTCTCAATATGTTTATTTGTTCAACGTCAAATTTACTTTTGAAAAAGAAGAGGGATTTCGAATCGATCGGTCGTACTCTGTATTTATCTTAAGAAAAAAATAAAAAAAAGAAAGAAAAAAAAAAAAAAATAAATAAATAAATAAATAAATAAAGAAAAAGGCGATATCTTTGAAACATTGCGCACAAAACGTTTCGAAAACTTTCCAAGGACATGTAATTATGTAAGTACATAATTAATTACAACAATAAATATCTTGCTTTTTTTAATTCATAATGTTTCTGACTTTGCCATTCTAATGTTCTTGACTTTTATAAGAAACAATATATATATATAATGTCGTTATATTTTCTTATGTCATATCCATTATGTACTTACAGAATTTACAACATATTTCTACATTCCACAATTTATGTATTTCGTTATTACTTAAAAATTTATATCCTTAAAGAATTTTTAATGCATGATTATTTTTTTCAAATTTATATTTTCTTATTACTTACAAATTTTTCTATTTCTTATTCGAAAACGATCTGTTAGAAGCGTTCTAGGATTTTTTTTTTTTCTTTACACAAAAATCCATGTAGAAACATAAATAACGGGACGTAGTTATTTCGTTTACTATTGTAATGTTTCTTTCAAGGTCATCGTAATATTCTTGAGTTTTTCTCTTTTTTTGAAAACAATATAAATCGTCATTACGTTGTCTAATTTTATATTTTCTAATAATTTAAAATTCGTAAGTGAAATATGGTATAAGTGCAATATAAATATAAAAGTTTTATTATTATATAGTTTTTATTAAATAAGTGTGCATGTATAGCTATGCAGATATAATTAACACCTGCAGGAATTATTGTAAGGATAGAAAATATGTATATAGGATTATTACCTTATATATACCTTATATATACAAAATGTATAAGGTAGTACATAATACATTAATATAATATATATAGGAAAAATATAATAATAAGATAAGATTTATCTAAATTAGGTTTTTTTTATATTTGTGATTTTACACGTTTTTAGGTATAAAAAAAAATATTGTGAAAAATTTAGATTACATTGTAACTTTTAATCAGACTTAGTCAGTTTTATGGCATATTATAATATTTTATGATGATTATTAATGGGCTACGATCATTACTCTTATAATCATTTCACGTTGTAATTAAATAAATCATCTTTCAGAATTTGGATTCAAGCTATACTTTATTTAATGTTAAATGAATTCAATTCTGATGAACGATTTAATTAATTCCAATGTAAGATTATTTAAATTTAATCGTGCATTCTTTATATAAATATTTTTATTCATGCTTCGTTAATGGCTTCATAGAATCGACTTCGTCACGTTCAAAGTTAGGACTAATAAAATTTCTATAAATTTGCCATGCTTTTTCCTATATTCTTTTCAACGGTTCCTACCTGACAATAAGGTATTCTATCATTTTTACAGCTTCTCATAAATAAGTATTTAACATCTAACAGTAAATAGAATCATTCGATTTTCCTTGAAAATCCTTCAAAAGAATTATAAATTTTCTACGGGATTATTTTTCAACTCATTCTTACTTAGATCATTATCATCCAAATTTTTTCGAAAGATTTCTCTTTGAAATAATTTCGTATTACTTATTTATTTCTTTGTTTGTTTGTTTTCTTTTCAATTAAAAAATTTCAAATTATAAGTAAATCTCTTATATCGTGTCAAATCGATTGTTGAGAATTTTTGCAATTTTTGAATAAGAAATTTCGCGCAAGAAATTCGAACACTATCGAATGATTTTTCGCCGATTTCGTTCACTGCATTTTCTTTCTAAAGAACGTTCAGGATGAAGACGATTGTGTCAACTTGGCAAAGGTGCCGAAAAAGTGGCACCCTACTGTGAAATTTGTACGGCACTTTTCTTCGCGGATATGTCCAAGGGTTGGCCATTCGCGAGAACAATGACGGGACTGCTAGTGGATGAAAGATTTTTTTCTTTTCTTCTTTTTTTTTTTTTTTTTTTTTTTTTCGATAGATGTATTATAGAAATTCGTTTTCGAAATCACAATTGCAAGTATGTTTTCGAGAGGTATCAGCATAAGAAAATTCTTATAAATATTATCGAAACTTTACGAACGCTTCTTTGTAAATTTTTATTTTCCACAATTTCTAATGAAATTTTCTATGCTACAAATGACATAGTAAACAAAATTTATAGAAAGTCATTGTGCCTGGAAATTTTTCTTTAAAAAATTTTTTATTTTCCAAATTTGCCATGTAAAACGATAACCATTTGAGGTGTGTACTTGAAGGGTAGGCATTTATTTCGACTAATCAAATTGCGAGATAAAAGTTTGCTTGAGGTATATAAAGAAAAAAGAAAGAAAGAGAGGAAAAAGAGAGAAAATAAAAAGAAAAAGCGCGGTTTCTTTACAATAAAACCGCGGAGGTTTTCTATGATCTCTCATGGAATAGAAAAGTAAAAAGGACGTCTATAGTAATATTATTTTGGAGAATCACGGAGGGAAAAGTAGCTGAGTGGAGGAGATTCGAAAAGTGGAAAAAAGAGAAGAGAAGAGAAGAGAAGAGAAGAGAAGAGAAGAGAAGAGAAGAGAAGAGAAGAGAAGAGAAGAGAAGAGAAGAGAGGAGACGTGCTTCTGTTCGTTCCCGATGGCACGGGCCATCTGGCAGAACGATCTTTTATATTTTATAGTATTTATCTCTTTCTCCTTCTCTCTCTCTCTCTCTCTCTTTCTATTTTTTTTTTCATTCGTGTCCTCCGTTCAAGGATAAATTCACTCATGTGGAAGTTCGTGAATCTTTTGATTAATGGCCGAATCGAGATAAAACCGCAGAGTGATTTTTCGTTCAGTGATCTTTCTCGAATTTGAGCTACTCGGTATTCTCATTCACTTTCAAACTTTTATATTCTAACATTGCTAATATTACAGATATCACTACGTTTACATCTATATAGATTTTCAATTTTTATATATATATATATATATCTAATTGTTTATAACTTTTGAAAAAAATTATGACATGATAATAAACGAATTTCGATAGAAAAATTGAAACGATTTGTTCAAGAAAATTTTTTGTTACGAGATTTAGTATAAATTAAAAAAAAAATCCTTTGAATACTATCCTTTTTGTTATAGCATCCGAGTATTCCATTCGACGACATAACAAAGATAACTTGTCAGCGTGGTAAAGGAAAAAAAAGGAGAGAAAAGAAAAAAGAAAAAAAAAAATGAAATATATCATCGACCGGTTTCAACGATGAATCTAACGGGATTCACTCGAGTGGAAGGGGCATAATCAAATTTAGGGCCGCCATGCAAGGGGCGGCGACTTTGCGGTTGTGCACATTTTCTATGCCTTTCTGTTTACCGGGAGGGTTGGTCCCGCTCGAGGGCTATAATAGGGCTTGCCATGACTTTAACCCTCGACTTCTCGACAGAAGTGTGAGTGGCTCGACCATCTTCCCTCAAACAGCCGTTTCCTTTCGAATTCATGCGAACTATAAGTACTATATCTATATGTTTATGAATCCTAAGCTTATGAAGCTTTTTCGTTACATCAAAATATCTAATCGCTTAATATTAATTTATATTAATATTAGCTCCTCAAGGAAATTTTATTTTTCCTTCTTATTTTCGTTTTTCTTTATAAAACTAAAGAAATAATTCTGACAAATGGATATACAAATTTACATATAAATATAAATATTAATTGTTAATTCGTACATAAATATTCAAACTAATCAACTATTAATCAAATATTCCTGATATTCCTATTAATACAGATTAGATATATAATATTAAATTGGCCAATAGATAATGTTGGAATTTGTATTATTTTTTATTCATTTAAATAAATAATACTGTACGATATTTCTTACTGAATATTTTGACAATATTTATTGGTCAATCTAAAAGTATATACTTGAATTGTGCCTGGATTGCTACAATATATAATATTGTATTATATTGTATATAATATTGTATTAAGTTGGTCTAATTTTCAGAAAAAAAAAAATGGCCAATCCAATAATACATCAATAGTTCCTAGATGATTATAAATAATTAATTGTTATTATTTTTTGAAACTTTTATTTTTTGTTCAGATCATAAAGAAGTTCTTAGGGTTGTAGTTTTCTAACAATCTGAAAAAGAAAAATTAATTTAAAAAGTTTCAAAGAAGAGCAATTGATTTTTAACATTATCTACAAACTTTTGGCCGATCTTGTATTCGCAAAGAAATAATTATAATTCGTAAGTGGAAAAAGAAAAATATATATATTTTGTTTTTCTTAAAAACTTAGGTATATATATATATATATATATATAACAGCACGCGTCGCGTTTCTATTCATAACTTTTTAAATGAACAGAAGTGTTAGAAAAAAGAGAGAAAAAAAAAGAAAAAACAACTACTGCTCAAAATCATGGGAGGCACGCGTGAGCCGATAGAAATGATCGATCGACGATAGTACGTATATGCTCAAGATAGATATTTTTTTTTTTGCTTTCTCTTTTTCTTCTTTTTTTTTTTTTGCGAACATCAATCGCTCCGATTCAATTTTGAATCTTTTGCCATAACTTACTCACTTTGTCCTATCATTTTCCAAAAACACGGAGTTTGATGTAGATATAAAAAAAAAAAAAAATAAATAAAAAAAAAAAAGAAAAAAAGAAAAGAAAAAGAAAAAAGTTCACTCTCGCTTAGACGAAAATTATCTATATTCAGGATTTTTCGTTCACGCTGATCGATCAGTCATTCGATATTGACAGATTCGACGAGATTTTTACTGAAAGATTTCTTTTTTTTTTTTGCGATCGGTCAATTTACTTTTGCTTGTGAACATGTCAAAAAAAAAAAAAAAAGAAGAAAAAAAAAAGAGACAAAATGGAAAAAGAGATAAAAAAAGGGACAATCTTGAACAATTGTTTATTTTAATGTTAATTATAAATGTTAATTATAATGTAAAATAAAGATTTTCTATGATCCAATGATCAGATTTATTCCTGATCCATACTTGTTTTCGAACGTATTAGTCAAAAAAGACATGTTGGATTTCAAAATGAAAGCATTATTAGAAAAGTTTGAAATGATGGATGTGCGGTTTCTTTTTTAAAATAACTTGTAAACTATAAATATGCGTAACTCGTGTTTGTTTAGCTGCATCCAAAAAACCGCAATATCCTGATCTATACAAATCATTCTCTCTTTCTCTCTCTCTTTTTCGATGTAGGAACAACTAATATCAGAAGGTGCAATTCGTTGTTGTGACTTTCGAAGAGTTAGAGTAAGACGGATCGGTGGGATTTCCAAAAGAAACACGACAGGAAGATTTTTCAGTCGACCTCGATCCATCATATTCAGCGTTTTAAATTCGTAAGTTAAAAGGAAAAGTAGAAAGTTTGTTATTATCGTTAGTAAACTTAAAAATTTTTAATTCTTTTTTTTTCTTAAAAGGAAATCGGATTTTTCTCAGATAAATGGGCTTTCCTATAATATATTTGTTTGATCATCGGATAAGTTTAAGAAAATTTGATTCGGTCGCTATTTTTCTTTTCGCATTTCCGTAATGTGAGAATTTCAGAAATAAAGGAAATAATGTTTCACGGTAAATTGTGATGGTACTTTTAAGAAATATTCAATTCAATTGTAATGTTATTGCTACGAAATATTCAAAAGTGAACCGATGCTGATTCTTTTTTGAATATTATCAGTATCAATACCACGATATTTTGGAAATATTTGAAAAATTCTAAAATAACCAATTTTAAAATATCTAAATTAATTAATATAAAATGATATAAAATAATTAAAGATTATCCCGTAAATTCGTATATTCGTATTGTTGAAATTTTCTTTGTGTGTGTAATTTTTTTTCTTTTTTCTTTTTTTACACCATAAAAATATAAAAGTTAGCTCATATCACAAAATAGGAAGTTTTCTAATAAAGAATCTATAATTTCGAGCAAAGCTATAATTGTAATTATAATATAAATTATAATTTAAATTCGGACCGAACGTTAAATCCTTTTGAGATTGGTCCCTCTCTTTGTGAATTCATCCCTGTATGATTTTGACAAGTAAGGGGTTGTCGAGTACATCGACACAAGCTATGCAAATTTCATAAGAGACGAACGAGAGAACAAGTTACATATTGGATATATAATTTTTATATTTGACATATGAAATAATTATTTATTATTTATTGTTTATAGGATAACGTTCGTTATAATTTAATCAATGAAATACATTATTATATTTATATTAAAATTTGATTAAATTTAAAAGCTTGTAGGTTCGCTTGCATTTAATCAAAGATGGACCTACCAAGTTGAAGAAGACAAGAAGGGGCAGAAAAAAAAGTAGAAGAAGAAGAAGAAGAAGAAGATGAATAAAAAGAAGATCTTATTTAGTATTACGAAGCTCTTTAACAGGTTTGATTTTTCACGCATGTAGGGAAATCTTGTTGTATCGTTAAATACCATACGACGTGATCCGGACGGTGGAGAAAATCAAAAAAGGACGTCGTGACGAATGTCACAAAGGGCACTAGGCTATATCGAATGGTAGCGAAGTCGGTTTTTGTATGGTTTCGTAGGTCGTTTGACAGAAGGGTGTTCTTCTCTTGGTTGACGAGAAAGAAAGAGAAAGAGAGAGAGAGAGAGAGGGGCAAATGTCGCTTCTGGAGGGTAGTTTCGCTTCGAGTATTACAATAAATCAACGAACGAACCGCTTTCCAGGGCTCCACCCTCGCAACTTCTCTACAATATATTCCATACACGATGCGATAATACAACACAAGAGAAACGGCAGTGTCCCTTTCATTGTTGTCCAAAGTGGTATCTTGCAAGTCTCCTTGATGCGTATGACCTCTGTAAACGATTGTTTTTCTTACTATTCATTATCCTGATATTTAGAATGGTAAGTTAAAAATTTTAACAACTTTAATAATTTTAACTTTTACTCATCATTTTTTACGTCAATGTTATTCAAATGTCATTTCTTCCATTATAAAGGTAACAATATTTATTATACTCGTCGATTTTTTTATCTGAAGGATTGTTCGTTCCACGCGGTTTCATTTCTTTCCTTTTCTTTTTTTTTTTTTTTTTTTTATTATCTTACAAGAATACACGAAGAATTTGCAGATACGAAAGAAAAAAGTAAAACAAAACGAAAGATCAAAAAAAAAAAAAAAAAAAAAAAAAAAAACAAAGAAAAGACTACGGAGAAAAATCAATATAAATATTTATTACACGAAGAGTATTATAAAATTTTTTCTAGAAACAAAATAAATTTATTATGATACACTATATTACGACGTTTGTAGCAACGAACATATTCTTTTTAATTGGCTCAAGACTAAAGCATTTATATAACAAAGTCTTTCGTATTTATCGCGTTTCAGGGAACGCATATAAATAAATCCACCCAGGGGGTGGGGAGGGAGGGGGGAAGAAATCTACATCGCTTGAATCAATGGGCATTTGTATTTATGATAATCTTTCATAAATTTTTTTGTTTTGTTTCCCATTGTAGTTTCTTTTTCTTTTTTTTGTCTTCCGAAAGAAATTATGTTCAAAGCTAAGTAAATCTCATTTGATAATATGTAAAACGTACTTTTCTACATAAAAGGGGTACATTCTGGAGAACCAGTAGTGGGCATGTCTGGGGATTGCAACGCCTCGATCATACCCCCTCGGTTTTTTCCATCCTCCCCTCTTTTTCGTTCCTTTTCCCTTTTCCCCATAGCTCTCCCATACAGTTGACTAATTCACGACAAAAGGATCGAGCGTCGTAAACCGAGCCTTCGGCAGGCCCTCCAAAAGCCCACCACTCGGTTCTTCTTCAAAGCGTGTCTCTCTCTTTCTCTCTCTCTCTGCCAATCATCTCTCTTTCTTCCACCCTTCTCTGGTGCGGTCCATCCAAGGGTACGACCCAATCCCAAGCAAGAGGGTGGGAACTTTTGATGGTATATAATCTTTCTCCTGAGAACGAATGAAACAGTTAAGTACGAATATTCGTTGTGAACATTTTATTTAAGAAAGAATATATTTAAATCGATAAAGAAATATCATAGATCAGCCAGATTAAGTGTCAGTTATTTTTTATCGTCGTTTCATTAAAGGGATATAGAAGAAAAATCGTGGAAAAAAAAGAAAACAAAGAAGAAAAAAATCAGGGATCAAAATCTTGTAATAATTTGTAATAGTTAAAAACACATATACACACACACACACACACATATATATATATATATATTCCCGTGATATTTCTTAAAATTTAAACCAAGATGGCTGAGAATTTTTTCCGTCCTTGGACGAACGAAAGAACGAAGAACATAGCGGAAAACAATGCAGAGGAAGAGGACTGCGATAGCATCGTATCACTATCGATAGAAGATATTAATGAATCGCCATATGAGGGTAACGATGAAAGAAGAAGTAACGAGTCGTTATCCTCAAATGTAGAAAATGTCGTTGAAGAAGGAAGCTTGGATCCTGGAGAGAAAAATTCAAATGAATTCTTGTCCAGGGATAACGCACGTCCTAATGCGGATCAATTTACAAATGTTACTTCTATCGGCATGATAAATTTTCCACCTAAAAGCACTGCAAATTTCTTGTCATATTGCCAATTAGATTATCTACGTAACATGAACTTATATCAACCATCGGAAATGTTTACGATACAGAACATGAATGGTACATGCTGGCCATCATCGAGCTTCCTTAACCTTAATGGATTTACCGATCCATGCTGTACCGCCATACCACCGGGAATTCATCATTATGATACACCAACAAGTTATACCACATCCATTGAAAAAGCCGCCGAGTTGGTCAATTTACAAGATGTTGCGGCTAAACAAATAAAAAAATTTCGACCGAAGAAATTTCGCTGCGAGTATTGCGATGTGGCCTTCAGTAATAATGGTCAACTTAAAGGACACATTAGAATACATACAGGTAAAATCATTATTAGGATAGGCCGTATACGATACAATCGTTTTGTCGTTAAATTCTCGTACAAAGTTTCTCATCAGTTTTATTACTGTTATTATCTTGTTATTTTTTTTTCTTTTTTTTTCTTTTATGATAGCTAATCATTTATAACACGTTAAAAATTAAATTATGATATCTTCTTGTTACAGGTGAAAGACCATATAAATGTGATTCCGATGGGTGTAACAAAAGCTTTACACGAAACGAAGAGTTGACTCGACATAAAAGAATCCATACCGGATTAAGGCCTCATATATGTATGCTTTGTGCAAAACGTTTTGGGAGGAAAGATCATTTAAAAAAACATACGAGGACGCATGAAAATCGTGATCCATATCACGTAACTGCATCCTCTTTAGATATATTTTCATCTGGTATAGCTTTTCCGTCGTATCTCTATCGAAAATGAAAAAAACACAGATCGATTTGAAAGATCTTACAAGCCAACAAGCAAGCAAGTAAGTAAATGAATGAAACTTTGATCAAAGAAATTTTGTTAAGATTATTGCGATGTGACATTAACTGATAATTCTCAAGGACACATCACAAGAATGCATATAGGTAAAATTATTATTACTAGCGTGTGTACAATACGATCGTTTTAATGAATGTAATATAATGTTTTTTGTTTATAGTCGGAAGATTATATAAAATGTAATTCTGAGGAATCTGGCAAAAATTTTACACGAAATGAGAAATGAGAACCTAAAAACGTATTCATACAGGATAAATATATTACGTCATCATTTTCTTTAGATAATCTTCCCTTTAGAATAATTCTGAAGGGAAGGTCATCTAAAAAAAAAAAAAAAAAAGAAAAGCATACAAGGAGTATTCTTAAGAATCAAGAGAGTTGACTCCAATATCCACGGTAATAGTATAAACATTTTGTTGTATGATTATTATTAATTATCATACAAAAAAATGTTTACTCTTTGTACTAATCGTCTAGTCTTCCATATAACAATTTTTAATAATAATTTATTTTCATAGAACGTATATATATATTTATTTATTATAGATGCTGCATAGAAAATGCAATGAATTAGGCTACATACATAAATACGTGCCCAATATCGATCAATCGAATTCATTTTTCCGTCTGTGCCTACAATCTCTAAATATATATTTTAGATTAGATTTTGAGACGAGATTTTAATCAAAACGTTTGTGAAATTTTTTAATTTCTTACGACAGAAATATTCGATATATAAAAAACAAAAAAAAGAAGAAGGAAAAAGAAAAAGAAAAAAGATCAAATCAAATCAAATCAAATCAAATCAAATCAAATCAAATTAAATCAATAAAATCAAATTTGAGATCATATAAAATTAATTGAATTCGAAGATCTAATCAAGATTAACTGTTATAATGTTATAGAAATTTTTACAAGTGGTAAGTCTAAATTCTTTAATCCAATGTCTTAAAAAATTACACAAACTTTTTGATCACATTTCGTATAATATATAGCTTGTATATATAGATATATTTTATATTTAAATATATTTAATATATATTTAATATATACATATATATATGTATATATATATATTTATATTTAATATATATAGATATATTTTATATACATTTTACATTTGTTACTAACGTTTTGATACTAATGTCAAGTTTTCAAACCAAATCACAAATAAATAATATTTCTTCCAAGACCTTCTTGTAAATATCCAATAATAAATATATGCGATATATATCTGTATATAATATAATAACACGGCGTGTAAGCAATTTATTTTTTTTTTTTTTAGAATTTTTATATTTACATTATAATGTATTATATGAAACTTGTTGATAGAAACGTATCTTGCTATAATATATTTTATATACCAAACAAGAATAATAGTCTCGATGTTAATATCTTGTAATTTTATTTTTTAAAAGGGATTAAGATATTAAGAGAGAAATATATTAAGACTGTTAATTGATTATTGTTAATAATAAATAATAAATTGTTATGTTTTATTATAAAGAAAACTTTCTTTCTTTTGTCCTTCTTGTTTTTCCCTTGCACAAAATAAAAAAGGAAACAAAGAAAAAAATAAATATAAATATATATATAAAAAGATAAATATGAAAAAACCAAAAGAAAATATGTAAATAAATAAAATCGATTGTAGAGATAAATAGATATAATGCAAAAATAAATAAATAAATAAATAAGTAAATAAAAAATAGATAAAAAATGTTGGCAAATTTTGTCAACCATTTTTCTTTTGGATCGAATCAAGCATGGCGTCCTAAATAAAGCAACTCGGTTGAAGTGGTTGAAGCACAACCCCTCTCTACTTCGTTGAAGTTACTATCGAGGGTGACGCTATATATGAAGGGGGGAGGAGAAGCCAGTAGGGATGGTGGTTGTGCCCTTTTGCACTTCTGAACGATCGCCTTACCACAAGCAAGCCTATATAACCATCCCTTTCTCTTTCGTTTTTTTCTTCATTACAATACGTTTTTATAGGGTGACTCGTGTGGTCGGTTATACGAGTGTTATGGATAGGAGTAAGGGATGGAAAAATACGAAGGGCGATGTCTACGACGAGAAAGGGATAAAAAGACCGAAGGAGCAATTAATTTCTCTGTTGGAGTCAAAATTGAATCCCTTTTTTGATAGATAAATCGATAAAAGATATTATTTATTTTCGATTTATAAACGAATTCGCAGGAAATCATTAATGAAAAGTATAATTCATTTATTTTTTTATTTTTTTTTTTTTTTTTATTTTTTTATATTAAACTTCATTAACTCAAATCATAAAATATATAATACATATGTAATATAAGTTCCTCAACTTTTCTTTTTTTTCAACAAAATCGCGATCAAATTTAATATCTCCTTTTGAGATAGCACAAAAAACTGTTCTATCGTGGAAAATAAATAAATAAATAAATAAATAAATAAGTAAATACGTCGCGAATTGGAGAAATGGAACGGATGTTTCAATTATTGTTGTTGGCGTTGTATGGCGTGTGCGAGGAGAAATTAAGGGGAAAAAAAAAATCTAAGAAGTCGCGTGATCGTGTTAGAACTAAATGCGTTAGATTCTCACACACTTGGAGATTTACAAGCACGGTAGCCAGCGAAGAGCGAGGAGGACCGAAGAGATAGCATCCCTGCTGAGATATTCGTTCAAGCTCGTTGACACCCCCCTACCGTTCTGCAGAAATATGACAGCGAGCCCTCCTAACTTTCTTTCTTCGTTTTACTCTCTCTCTCTCTCTCTCTCTCTCTCTCTCTCTCTCTCTCTCTGCCGTTCCCGGTCGTTGGTTTAGGGTGAAAACCTTTCCCTTTTCTCACTCTATCTCTCTTTGTCGGTTGCAGCTTCTTTATCTCTCCCTCTTTCTCTCTCTCTCTCTGTCTCTGTCTGTCTCTGTCTCCGTCTATCTTGCTTTCATTCATTTCCTATCCTTTTCTATTCTATACTGATCCATCTGTTCTTCTCTATTCTGCCTATAGAATCGACGATATTACACGAGGGTTAAGGTTTAAACTTATCCACCGAAGCTAAATGATAGCTTAAATACACCAAGGATTACATAGATCTGCCTTAATCTTAAGAGATTAAGACGATGTACTACTTAGCTTGAGAAGTTTACAATATCATAATAAGAGGATTTCGAAGGCGTTAGTTTCCTACTTTGACATGAGATATATATATTATTTTATAGTTCAATTCAAGCGTTCTAGTTATTTATATTATATATATATATATATATATATATATATATGTCTGTAATTTTATTAAAAATAATTAATAATTAATAATTAAAAAATAAATGAAAAAAAAATTATTAATATTAAATGCCACGAAAAGTCATAATATTATACCAGGTAGATCTGAACAAGTGTGAGGTCTTATAGATTCACAAAAAAAAAAAAATAAAAAAAAAACCCCGTAAGATTATGAGAATTAAAACAAATAAATCGAATCGATTTATTACATAAATTAGAGATTAAAATAGAAATTTATAAAATGATAAAGATACGCGAGTGAAAAATTTCTCTTTGAATTATTATTTAATTCATTAAAATTTGTACTGTCGTAAATGCGATATATGCGATGTAAATGTTCGATTGGAAGTTTCTCTAAGATAAACTATGATTGTAATTAACGATCGTATTTGTTCTTCTTCTTCTTCTTCTTAAAAAATAAAGAATCATTTATAATTGACGAATGATGAAAAAAAAAAAAAAGTATTATAAGAATAACCAGAATTAGCATGATACCGAAAATTTATCGCCGATCGTAAAAGTAATCTGGTAAAAAGGTAAAAAGTTTTAACGATTGAAAGAAATCGTTTATATTCTTAAATAGTTGTCTAAATCGTGTCGAAGCGATGGGACCTACTTCCTTGGATATATTTTGCGAAAATATATCTCATCCCTTCAGGTGTGTGCAACACCCGCGGTGCGTTGACTTCCTGATGTATGATCCTCTCTCTCTCTTTCTCTGTATCAACACCTCCTCTCCCTGTCTCTCCACCTATCCCTCATTCTTTCTATATAAAGTATATACGAGAAATATCCTGGTGTGCACTCCAGGGCGTTAGATGTGTCACATTTGCTTTGAAAAACGACGATGAAATAGAAAAAGAAGGAGAAAGAGGAAGAAAAAGAGGAGGAAGAAGAACAGAGATATATTCTTTCGCGAAGAGTTCAATCCCATGGATTGAAGGAGGAAGAGAAGGAGAAAGAAGAAAAAGTTTTCCTTCTTCTGCCTATTAGAATGCTAAACGATTTTTAAACTTTGTTAGAAAAGGACAGTGGTAACGTCCTATCGAATAATATGTCGGAATAGGCAACACAATAATGACGCAGGGAAACATTTCATGATATACAGGACCACCCGTTGTGATTCCTGGTGAGGTGGAGGATTTAGGTCACTGTTGCATCCAGGTTTACTGGAACTGCATCACGTCCTTCTTTGATCGAACAACTTCTTTTTATGTCGTTTCATCGTTAGATCTGAATTCCTAATATTTAGACTGACGGACGGAAATGGACGGGTCGTTAAAACGTTAAAAGGCGACGAAATTCGATACAACGATGTACTTCTTCTTTTATATTTTCTTTTACGATAAAGGAGAACCAAATATCATTCTTCTTTGTAAATGATTAAAGGACTCGTAACATTGAATATAAATATTGCGTAACGATCGAATCGATTTTTCTCTTTCTTTTTCTTTTATTTTTTCTATGATAATTTTTCTTTTTTTTTTTTTTTCCCCCTCGCTACGGCAGATAATTATTTTAGTTACTTAATTGCTTGCCTTTCCCAGGATACGAATGTACGTATTACGTTAGTTTTATTTCATCCATTAAATCGCAAAAAAATCATTGATTCAAATTACAAAATATGACAATAGAAATGATTGATCGGAATCGTTCACAAAATTGTTTTCATTCCATGTAAATTACTGAAATTAATCGAAGTATGGCTATTTTAAAATATGCTCGATGATAAGAATTAAAATAAAAAGAGATGTTTTTAATTGATGATCATTGTTTCGTTATTATTTTGATAAATCAGATACATAGATTAAATAGATACAATTAGAAGGCTTATAAAAGCTGAAATGTTCTTAAGAAATGTTTATTATTATATCGATACTATTCGTTTTTCTCGCACAAAGAAAATATTTGCGAATTCGTTTTATCTTAAAACGAATAAAGTTGAATTTTCGTTTACTTCTTTTCATAAATTGGTTCATTTCCAATATTTCCGGCGGGTCCGTAATTACATACAAGGTAATGATGGTGCCAGCCATTTTCAATATATTTTATATTTCCACAACCAATTTCCTTAGTTTTAGCCCAAACCATTTGAGTGTAATGGCCGACATCATTTAGTTTGCTAAACATTTACATTTCATGTTATTATAATAATAATAATAATAATAATAATAATAATAATAATAATAATAATAATAAAAATAATAATAAAAATATTATTAATAAAATGAAATCTATCTTTTGACTTACTTCTTTGATGATCCGTATTGATAATCTTTCACTTCATCTGACCACATCTTGACCATATTAGATACCGGCTCGAATGAAGCGGCTGTGGTACTCTGTTCGGCTATATTTTGTCCGACTAAATATTTTGCTAAAGATTTCATTTTTAACAATATTATTGCCTAATTATTAATATTAATAGATCGATAATTAATATTTATACTTTTTTATTTAACCTACCTGTATTCCTACAATTGTCATGGCCATATTTACATTGACTAGCCCATACTTGGGCGATTTGAGCTAATTCATCATTCCATACCTATACGATCAAAAATATTTTTCTTTTTTTTTTTTCTATAATCTTTACCTTATAAAACATTTTCTTTTTTTTTTTTTTTTTTTTTTTTTTTAATTACCAAAGTGTTCATACTCTTCGCTGGGGGCTGCGGTCCAGGATTACCTCTGGTCTCCAAGCCCCGTGCAACCTTTTGTCTAAATTCATTGTGCTGCTTTAGGATTTCTAATTTCTCTGCTTTCGTTAGACCACTGGCTTTCACTACGCTTCTACCGCAATTCGGTTTTGTCGACTATGAATAATTTTCGATTAACAATTATTATTCGTAACACACGACAATCGAATTACACGCTAGAGATGAAATCATTGAATGATTCGTTAACGCGGCTTTAAAAAAAAAAAAAAAGAAAAAAAAAATAAAACACAAAGAAACAAAAGAACAAAAAAAAAAAGATTTCCAATTGCAATTAGGCACATACTCATAATCGATTATATTCATTATTACGAGTGATAACTATTTCAAAAATTATTTATTACATCTGCAATGTAATTTTTCAAAGAAACAACTCTTATCGCGCTTGTTAAGAGAAAACTATAAGCGAGACGGCTAGATATAGGTGCATATGATTTGTTCTCTCCATTGTCGCGACTGAAAAAATATTCTTATCAAGAAAAAAAAAAAAAGAAAAAAAACAGAAACAAATATTTAGTCACGTAAGTACGTACGTGCTTAAAAAAATATTTTGAAAAAGAAAAAAAAAGATCTTCGTTTCATTCTCACGATTAAATAATCGTATACAAAGTGAAGATTGTATTGTACAATTTTAATATAAATTATAATACGTAGATATAGATTTAAAAATAAAATGCGATGTGATTATTGTTTTAATGAGAAATAAATTAATAATTAGGAAGATATAATAATCTTACAGTTCCATATTTGCAGAGAGTATGGATACCTGATCGACACTTAATTTTACAATAATTATTCGCCTCACTGAACGATAAATTAATTATCGTGGTAATAAGGATGAGATAAACGAACCCGCTGATTTTCATTGTGATTCAAATAATTCAAATTGAAGAACTCTATCGAAGTTTTCTTCTGAACTCATAGAAAAGAACGTACCGCTCGACTATTTATACTAGTTCGAAGTGTTATCAGGTAGACCACGTTATGGTCACGAATAAATTTTATGTTTATCTTTTCCGCATTGACTTACACCTTTTTTTTTTCTTGATTTCGATATTCTTATCTCTTATATTGTATATTATAATATATTTTTCTTTAATAAATATTTTATATGAATATTACTTTTTTAGTTGTCATTCCTTTTATTTCTTTTTCTTTTTTTTTTTTTTTTTCTTTCCTTTTTCTCTTTTTTTTTTTTATTTTTTTTATTTTTTTATTTCTTTTTTTGTCGAGAATCAATTCAATTTCATGCACAATTTTATATTAATTTCATAATTTATATAGATTTGTCCTTGGGATAAATCATTTATGTATCGTCTTCTAAGTGATAAAGTAGCACCATTTTTATCAATAAAAAGAATATAAAAATAAAAGATAAGTAGAAAAATAATACGTACACTGTTATCATAGTAGGATTAGATTCAAGATTCATTTTTCTATATGAAAATTTAACAAAATATAATAACTTGATTCAATTCCAATGGGAATTTTAATCCTTGATCAGACATCAATTATCGTTTACGTAGGACATATTATATGCAATTATTAAATCTATCGAAAGGAAGATAATGGCAAACTATTGTATAACTATACGAAGGACATTTGTATAGATTTATACATTCTCAGGGCCAATTGTAAAAGTTATATATTGAAATCGAATATGGTCAAAGGAAAAAAATTATATGCGTATATTTTATTTTATTCTTTTCATGTTTCTGAATCCTATTAAAAAATATAATTATTTAATAATTATCAACACAAAGGACATTAGAAAAAAAAAAAAAATTATGGAGCATATAATTGATATTTCAAATAATTATTTCTTATCGTGAAGCATATTCTTTACCTATAATTTCCATAAGTTATGAGAACATGACGTCTGTCATTTTTCTAAAAAAGGTTATTCATTAATTTTATTAGATATTCGATAAATAACACGTATAGGAGAGATAGTTTACATAATGTCACAGATATACATATACATATATATGTATTCGATTTTTAATAGGACTATTAAAACATATCAAATATTTAATAAATACATAAAAAGCCTTGTTAGAAATTCATCTGTATCGATTGACAAACGTGTATCATTTTCAAGAATCATGCAATTCCACATTTTTTTTCCTTTGTTTTTATCTGTTTCCTTAAAAAAAAAAAAAAAAAAAAATAAAATAAAAATATATATAAATATTTTTATGGAGGACGTATTACATGGACAATTAGCTACGCCTTGGAGAAACGGCAATGATTAGGTATCAGTTAAAAATGTAACATTAGAGAGGAATAATGGTTAAGCAAATATATAAGGAAGTAAGTAATTAACAAGTCGTAATAAATATTATTATCTTGTTGTGCAATTCCTTAATTAGTTATATTTAAAAAAAAAATTCTTACGTTATCAGAAAAATTCATTTTTGACCTTTCATCATCCCTTATTATTTTTTTTACTTTCTATTCTTAATCCTTTGTATTATAATTTTTCATCATAAAAGGAACGATTTTTAAAATAGAAAATAAAAGATGATTGTAAAAATTCTTCAAATTTTTTAATATTATTCTATATTTCTGATAAGAATGCGACTTTGAAAAATTACATTTTTCTAAAGGTTTAAAAGTTATGACCAGTCAAACTGAAAATGAAGAAAGAGAGAGTAGAAGGTAGAAAGAGAGAGAGAGAGAGAGAGAGAGAGAGAGAGAGAGAGAGAGAGAGAGAGAGAATCGGGAGTGTCAAGCCCCATCTACGACAATCGTAATTCTCTTTGACAACAAGTTGATCTCCTCTTTTTTGTTACCTTAAGAAATCGTTTTTCTTATAACTTTTCTTCCCTCTTCCTCCTCCTCCTCCTCCTCCTCCTTCCCCTCCTTCTTCTTCTTCTTCTTCTTCTTTTTTTTCCTTCTATTTCATTTTCTTTTTTTCATCCTCCGAATTCAGTGCTCCCAAAAAATTGGGTTCTTTAGTGGGCGGGTGGCTATTCTAGTCAACGAGAAGAATGAATGGAATCGAAGAAGTCCATTCAAGGAAGCACCTGACTTCTGATCTTCAATCGTGAGAATATCTTTTCGTGAATGTGATATTTTTTTCAATATATACACATACATGCATACGTATGAAAAATTCTTTATTATAGAATATTCAATTCGAGAGCATCGATCAATTTTCTTGCTTCCTATCGTAATATTAACAAATAATAAAGATTGCGAATTATGAAAGGATGAAAATTAATATTACGTATGAAAGAAAATATACTTATATATATGTAAATATATATTTTTTCTTTTTCATAAATTCATTTACTTCCAAGTAAAATGTGTACAATAGTTTGTAGTCAAAAAAAAAAAAAAAGAAGGAAAAAAAAAAAGAAAGAAGACGGTTCTTACACCTGTAAAGCCATGATTCTTTTCGATTTCGAACAAAATGTATCTGATGTCCGGGACAAATCGAAAAGGTTAATAATAAAAGGTGGAAACGCGTAATCGGAATTCTTGCATGATCCGGAAATTTGATTTTCCGAGATTAGATTTTGGAATTAGTAACGGTGTAGCGCCCAAGCAAAAGAAAAACGATCTCGTGGGAAGAAAATTGGAGCGGATCATCCGCTTCATTGAACGATCAAAAGGAAACAGCTGTTGTGTAGTTATGATAGAAAAAGAAAAAGAAAAAGAAAAAGAAAAAGAAAAAAAAAACGAAACAAAAGGGAAAAAGTTAGCGTAAAAAGATTTTCGAAAAGTTTTTCATAGAAAGGATAACTTCAAATGAAATCTCATTTCTTTTTCTTTTTCTCCTTCTTCTTCTTCTTCTTCTTTTTTTCTTCTTTAGTATCCTTTTTCCCTTTAACCATCGTAGTTCTGTCCGTTTGTTCAGGATGAATTTTTGATTGTACATGGGGACATTTTATTGATTCTTTTCGCGTCAACCATGGTCTCGGAGTTCGAAATTCGAGATCGAATTTGTGTTTGCCATCATTATCTTTGGATTGTTTTCGAATTCTAAAAACAAATATATTTGGATTTTCTTCTAAATCAATTTGCTTGGATATTTTCATTTTCTCCTTTTTCTCTCTTTTATCCTTATCCTTTTCTTCCTGAGAAATTTCTGGTAATTTCTCTTTTATCCCAGGATGGGGATACAACATTATAGTACGTCCTCCTTTACCTTTATATACATATATATAAATTTTGAATGTAGAAAGAAAAAAAAATATATATATACATATATGATCTTTCTTATAAATCTTTTCTAATCGAATTAACTCGAAGAATAAATCTTACCATCCTGATCGCAGCTCTGTTTAATCATTGAATTTTGTCCAGTACACTTGTATCCCTGTTTACATAAATCCTGCATTTGATAAATAATATCATTTCGATATTTCGATGATAACGAAGTATCTAATACGGTGGAAGACGTTGGTAAAATCCTTCCAGGTCCATCTGGACAATCGCAAGGTGGTTCGTATTCGTCTTCAATTAATTCCTTTTGCATTCTAATAATCATACGATTGTTATTAATTATCGCTTCGATTTCTTTATAAGGAAGTCCTTTCTTAGCTATCTTTGAAATTATTTCAGTTTTTTCCTTCGTAGGATTACAGTCTTCCTCTTTAATATCTTTCGATCCACAATTACAATCTTTTATATTGTCAGAAAGTATCGGTGGTTCAGAAGAACACGTGCAATCGTATATTTTGTCGAAATTTTGACAAGAAGATATTACACTTCGACAAGTTGGCGAATGATGGCTATGTGGATATGTTATTTATATATTATTATATTAAAATTATATTACATACAGAAATATCTTTGTTAGCGTAACAAAATATAATTATCTACAAGATCAGAAAATTTTCACATGCACATGCACATATACCTTAACAATTTGCAACAGGAGGTATTTGGGCAAGAAGGAGGTGGAGCAGTTTGACATCGTACCACAGTGTATTTTGATAGTTGGCTCTGTTGAGTTAGTTGAGTTTGTTTTGGTAAAAATGATTTAGAACAATTTGGATGTAGATGAGTGATTTTAGGTGGCATACAACCACAATCGTAAGTAGCGGCGATCATGTTGTCCTTTTTAAATTTGAAAACCGAACCATAGTGAATTTGTTTCTGTATATATATATATATATATATATATGTATATTATTAATTTACATGATGGTACATTTTGCTAAAATTTTTTTTTTCTTTTTATATATTATTCCAAATAATCGAATTCATAGCCGAAAAAAGGGGATGTTTGAAAGGTTTTTTTCACGGTGTGAATATGTTTATTAAATTTAGAAAGGTGAGAAGATAGTGATATATATGTATATATACATGTATAATAAATCGATTGTAAAATAATTTTTAACCTCTAAAATGGCTATCATTGTTAAAAATAATTATTAGATATTGATTTATTATATCAAAATTTTACAAGTTATAATAGAAAAATGCAAACAATTTGTAAACCAGGTAGGATCTTAATGTATGATATGATCAATGATAAAAAAAAAAAATTATTGTTCGATTAAAATTATTATTATTAAATAACATTATACGTATGTATAAGATCCTTGCTGTTGTCCACCAATACTCGTTCCAACATGTCCACCACCTTGTTCATCGACAACAAAAATCAAAGATCCTTGTTCAAAGTATTACGAACAAATTGGTGCGGAAATGATAGGTAATCAATTGATCATACGTATGGAAAAAGATAAATCGAAATCCAAAAAAAGATTAGATCAATGGGATCCACCGTGCGATTGCGACGTTATCGAGATACAAAGGCCGACGAGTAAATCAGGACCTAAAGTTTTGAATGCTAGCAATAATAATCGAGTTTTGTTTCGTGTACAATCGAAAAGTCATATAAATAAGGAAGACCCAATAAATAATTCTCAAGCTATATCTTACGAGGTTTGTTATATATCATTGTTAGTATGTATATATATATATATCGATATATTATTATATTATATAGTAATTGCATTATATATCAATAACCTAAAAAAAAAAAAAAAGAAGAAAAAAAAAAAAAAGGAAAAATTGAGACATTAAATAATATTATCATTTTCATCATAGATGTAAATATATGTTTAAAAAATTATTACAAATTATTGAGATTTATTATAATCGTATGTATACGTAAACTAATTGTCTGTAATAACGTGAGAAAATTAAGACATTAAATAATATTATCATTTTTAATGATCCTATCTTACAAGTTTTTTTTTTTTTTTTATATGTATAAAAATTGAATACGTATAAAAAATATTATTGATAATTATTGAGACAATTAATGATTAAATTAAATCGCATTTCCGTATATTTCATAATATTCATACAGATTGGTTCGTGCAAAGGCGATAAAAATATTAACGACGAATGTCGAACTTTCACATTTTATCCTTCATACGGTACTCCTGGATCGCAGGAAGTACATACCGATCAAATTACAGACGGCAATGAAAATGTTTGTTTGTTGAAAATCAAAAAGAAACCGGATAAAATGGAGAAATTTAAAAGAAACATCGAATTGGAACTTAGAACACCAAGACCACCTACGCCACCCATCCCTTCTATCATAAAAGCAAAACGACCATCAAAGGGTAAAGCAAAGACGAAGAAAAAGAAAAGCAAAAAAAAGAAAAGTAAAAAGTAATACATTTTCAAGATGAATACGTCACGATCTACGTCAAAATTAGTTTTATATATTTACATATTTTTAATTGATTTAATTTTTAATTTGTATTATATCGATGAAAAAATTTATCCTATAATATAATCATATATCTTATCTCGATTCAAAATCTATATAAAATCAAATATGAATTTAATCTATCTACGAATTTCAATCTGAATTTCAATCTAAATTTTAATTTGAATTTTTTATCTGAATCAAATATGAAATATTTCTCTCTCCCCCCCCTCTCTCTCTCTCACTCCCCTTCCCACTCTTTCTCTCTCTGTAAATATGATATATTAATTTCAATAACTTAATATAATAATATAATCTGATATTCAAAGAAAATCAATAAAAAAAAATTTCTTAAAACTCTCACAAATTGTTTATTGAATCATTGATGAAACGTAGTAAAAAAAAAAAAAAAAAAAAGAAGAAAAAGGAAGAATACAATTTTTGGTATGAATGAATTAATGGTGAACGAGTAACATAGTTCAGAAGTTATTTCACCATGAACACCAATACCAAGATGAAATAGGAACAGGCGTGAATATTCTTATAAAAGTGCACGAGTCAGCACATTTTACATATATCATACATATTTTCGTTCATTCATGGTAAGAAAATTTCTATTATCCAGAACGAATCGTTTCGTTACGGTGAAACATTTTTTTCCTTTACTTTTACCGCTTTTACAGGTATTTTTTCACGAAGGTATTTCAACGACCTAACTTCTCAATAGTTCTTTGGTAAATAACGACTACGTTAAGATGACAATTCATAATGATTGATGATCGCAAGATCTCTTTCTCTTTCTCTCTCTCTCTCTCTCTCTCTCTTGAGGTTTTCTGTTGTACTTAAAATCAACATCATAATTACCGTTTAACATTTTCCCAGGTTTATAGATATTATAAACCCTTATACGATTTTGAAAGTAAAAACAAAATTTGATTTTCTATTTGATTTACACAAATACTTTTTCTTATTTCTTTTTAAATATCCAAAGGAGAAAGTCAACTAATTCTTTCGTCGACTAAGATAAATCCATATCAATTTTTCCATTTGAAAATAATTATAAATTTTGTACCTTTTATTCATTTGTTCATACATTTTTCAAATTTTCGTTGAACACGTGCTCTTTGTGATGAAGAAGAAAAAAAAAAAGAAAAAAAAAAAAGAAAAAAAAAAAGAAAGAAGAAGAGGAAGAAAGAGAGAAAAAAAAAAGAAGAAATATAAAAAAAGAATTTTATTCGGAAAAAGACTCGTCGTCTTCTTCAGGATTATTAGAAAATCGAATGAATGAAAGGAAGAAATAGTGGGAGGGAGGGAGGTAGGGAGATAGGGAGAGAGGCTGGATAAAAGAAGAAGAATAGCGTAGAGTGAATGCATAGAGGAGAGTTCATAAAGGTATAGTTTGGCACGGTGTGTGGTCGCTTAAAGAGGTCGACAATAATACATAATAGAATCTAATAAATTAGGAAGCTACGCGGAATAGTTACATTCTCGATTCACGAGAAATACTATGACAAGTATGATCGTAACTGTTGGTGCTTGAAAATCTTCACATCGGCTTTTCAATTTTGGAAGTTCAAAACCGCGAACAATGCGTTTGTGGTTGAAACTTGAATGGAACGACAAGTGACCGCAATATTCTAACACGCGGGACATGTTCTCGAAAAGTTTCTTCGAGTAAGAAGACGTCTTTGGACATTTTAAAAGAAGAATCGCCATAACTCAGCGACAAATCTTTAAATTCTCCATTTGGGATGGGGTTTCAGATTGAGAAAGAAGAGAGGCGGTGGGAGGGACGAGGATAGAATAGAAAGTTGAGAGAGAGAGAGAGAGAGAGAGAGAGAGGAAAATCATTCGAACGCAAAAATTATCTATCTATTTATCTGTCGTTAATATGTATAAGATATATTTTTCTAAAGATTTCTTTCATTCGTACTTATTCGTCGTTAAAATCATTATCTCGTTTATGATCTATGAATATTATCGATCCGTGAAATTTTTCGTTTCGAAAGAAAAGAAGAAAAGAAAAAAAAAAATTAATAAAATATATTCGACTTTGATTATCTTAATTTTTTACAAATGTCATATTTACAATGAATTTTACAAAAATACCTCTCGTAACTCGTTTATCGGATATTAATTAATAAAAATCGAATTGCATTTTTTTTTTATATTAATTTGTAAAATAATATATAACAAGAATAAAATATATATCTATACATACATACGTACATATATATATATATATATATATATGTATATATGATTTCTCAGAGATCAGAATTTGATCGTTTAAGGATTCAAATGGTTATACAAAATTTATGTGGAAATCTGGTAGGGTGTTCTCATTAATAACGTTAATGACTTGGCAGGGTAACGAATGGAACAAATAAATCGATAGATAGATACACGCAGCAGGTGGTAACATTTTCCTAGAGGGTGGTCTTCCACATTTTGATTGTGCCAAAGGAAAACGGTGGCTATTGAAAACCGCAAGAGATGATGCTGCTCGGCCATTCGTTGGATCTAACGTCGACGAAATCATTCGTAATATCATCATTATATAATCCGCAGACATATATATATATATATATATATAATATATAATATGTATATATAGAATATATACATAAGAAAATGTCGTTGGTCGTAACCAACCGCAACGTTGCGGTTACCGTCGCTTTGTAACGTTGTCCTTCAGAATCTCTACGTAATTATAATACGTTGGTAAACCCTAAAGGACCCCAACCGAGAAGCTTTACTTGTCCTATCCAGGCACTTTGATCATCGAATTTATTCCCCTGTCAGCACAAATACCATTTATGGTGATACGAATATTTCCCTCTCTCTCTCTCTCTCTCTCTCTCTCTCTCTCTCTCTCTCTCTCTCTTTCTATCTATCTGCCTATCTATCTTTGAATACTTCCTAAACAAATTTATTACCTCCCGTCGTTCTCTTTTACGTTTTCTCTTTTTCATCACTTGCCAAATACCACCTTGTAGATTTCTACACACATACACACACATATGTTGATATACGTATGCGTATATATATTAAAACTCAGCAATGACCTATAATGTGATATTCAAGAAATTTAACTTAACATATTTGTTAAATAAGAAAAATAATTTCAAGACGAACATTATATCGAACGAGTTCGAATCAATGGATCATACCAATGAGATATTTCAAACAATTGATTTTAAATGTCATGAAGGAAAAAGTGTAAGTGTAAAATTAAATAATAAATGAGCCATCGTGTACTCTTTCTTTTCTTTTCTTTTTTTTTTTTTTTTTGTTCTCCATTTTTCATTCTTATCTTTTTTCCTTCAAAATTTACAAATTGATATGTTAGACATTACACGTTGTTATCTCACTTTATCGTGAAGTTATTGATGTTTCTATATATGTATACACACACACACACACATATATATATATATGTATAATTTTTATATTTGTTATCTCTTATCTAACAAGTGAATGTGCACGTTTTTGTCATACGTGACATCCGGGTAAATAATTATCTCCAAATTCGTGCGAACGTCGTATACGTTTTATAAGTATACCTTTATATACAACTATACATAATCGATTAATGTTCTCTCCTAATTTTTCCCTTCTTCTTTTGGAAAAAAAATAAATATAAATAACACAATTTATCATGTTGGAGCCGTTGATAGTATTGACAGTTTTAAATTGTTTATTTATGTTCAGCTCGACCGTGACCACGTGCGCATTATGGTAATAAATTAATAACATTATTACATTCTTTCTTAAAAAAAAAAAAAAAAAAAAAAAAAAAAAAAAAAAAAAAAAAAAAAAAAAGAAAGAAAAAAGAAAGAAAGAAAGAAAGAAAGAAAGAAAAAAAAGAAAAAAAGAAAAAGAAATACTTATGGATAGAATAAAAATTCATATAATAGGTGGCAATATCGACGTCATCGTTGTTACGATGTCAGAAAGGTTCCATCATCTCGGCGAACTTGTAGATCTCACATAAGAAAATCCAACAGCTGTACGAGTTGTCACGTTTCCAAGAAAATTGTCCAATCAAAGGTAGACGATAGAAATCACGTTTTTGACAGCGGTAGATCTTTTATGAATGCCGATGAACAATACAAGAAAAAAATTTTGGACGAAAGCAAACCTGCAAGCAAGCTTAGATATTTGTCCGATTATAAAAAGCATAAAGACGAAAGAAGGATACATCCTTTTACGTAATTATATTAATAAAAATTTATTAATTGGCGATAATTGATATTATTATAACATCGTCGTTAATATATGAATATGACCGATTTTTTTTTCTTTTTCTTTTTTTTTTTTTTTTTTTTTTTTTTTTTTAGCGAACCATCAATCAAGAAAAAAGATTCGGCGATTAGAAAACAAATTTCTGAGGTATCTGATACGACCAACGATACTAAATCGACCGTGATAATGGAATTCTCAACGGTACAAAAGATCGTTCAACTCGTTGACAACAATGGCGACATATCTATGGCAAAAGTAACAGTTATACCGGCGCGTGATATCATCGAGAAGAACAAAAAATTTGATTTAGATGTTGGAAATAAATTTGAGGATGACATTAGGACAGTCGAAAAGATTTCACGTTCTACGGTACATTAGAAATGATATCTACGTATACATATATATTATAAAAATTATATATCAAATTATATATATTATATACAGCGACGAATTTTTTGTTTTACATGTGACCTTCTTTACGATTACATGAAATTTTTTGTCAACGAGTAACACCGAGAAAAGAAAATGATAAAAAGGAATAAATAAATAAATAAATAAATGAATAAAAATAATAATAAAAAGAAGACTTTCCTTGTCTTTCGTTCAACATTTTTGACGGATTCAGAAATTCTTTTTCTTTCTTTCTTTTTCTTTTTTTCTTCTTCCTTTTCTCACAGATCTCATTTTCATTCGTATGCCGTAAGAATCAATCGTACGTAAGATGATCTTCCGTTAAAAAGTTTTTAAATTTTGTACCGATATTCTTGACCTTTCTTTCCCTTTTGAAACAAGAAACATTCGCTGGAATCTTGTCGTAACGAGATCGTTTTGAACTTTGGATAACTGATACATATGTGAAAGATAAAAGAGTAATTATAAAGGTATGGAATTTTTTTTCGAATTGTCCATTGTCATTATTATATACGTACCAAGTCGATAATACAAAATACCAGATACACGCTATGCAAGCAGTGTTGCAAATGGTAATGAGATCTACCATATCGTTCAATTTAATTATTTCCTATGCATCCTTTTTATAATTCCTTTTAAACACTCCACCTCCCACTCACCTCTCTCTCTCTCTCTCTCTCTCTCTCTCTCTTTCTCTCTCTTTCCAATATCGTCACATTAATAATCTTCTTCCGTCGATGATACAACAACACACCTTTCACACATATTTTAGATTCCGATCGTAGAAACGAATTCGTTATGAACGATTAAATTTCTCGCGTTAATCGCAAGAGGGCTAGAAAGAAGAGAGAGAGAGAGAGAGAGAGAGAGAGAGAGAGAGAGAGAAAAAAAAAGAAACAAAAAGAAAGAAAAAGAAAAAAAAAGACATTCTCGTAAATCAAAAAGATTCCAAAATGGAAACGAAATTCTTTGTAACTTAGCAAACGTAGACGCAACATCGGTTGCGTTAAACAAACAATCGGATCGTTTGTTTAACAAATAATAACGATCCTCTCTCGAGATGCTGGAGATCTTTGCACTTTGTAGTTGTGCCTGTCTTGCTTGTCTCTGGTGTGCCATCGCTCTTGAACTGTAAGCTTAACCTTGTTAATCAATGTTTAAATCTAATTAAACTTGTATACGTTAGTAGGTAAAATAAAGTAATATTTATTTATTTAATTACGTACGATATATACGATAATCGAATGAATCGAGAATGAAACGTTAATTAATAATAATTATCAAATGGATGTATTAATTTTTCCTTTCTCACCCCCATTGATTAGAACCAAAGATAAATATTCTCGTAAAAAATTTGATGAACTATTTGGTACGAATTGTATACAATGTAGCAAAGATCGTGGACCTATCAATACGATACAATGCAACAATAATCACGTTTTACGAAAGCCTTCTAACGTGGACGCATGTGTAATACAGTAAGGAATTATTTCAAATGATCATGAAATCATTCGTCCGATGATAGATGATATGTAATGCCTTTTATTATC
The DNA here is from genome assembly GCF_912470025.1 of Vespa velutina. Lineage (NCBI taxonomy): Eukaryota > Metazoa > Arthropoda > Insecta > Hymenoptera > Vespidae > Vespa > Vespa velutina. The sequence continues at coordinate 1,014,296 of NC_062192.1, forward strand.
AACAAAAGCTCCACCAAGCGTCATAAAAATAAATCACAAGAAAAAAAAGAAGTAACGCATCGTATGGATGTCAAAAGAAAAATTAGAAAGAAATTAATCAATTCTCATCGTTTGGCATCGAATTCGTAAGTTTGTTTCTCTTTTTTCTTCTCTTCTTTTTTTTTTTTTTTTCGTTTTGAGGAGAAAGAAAAAATTAGAAGAAAAAGAACAGAAAAAATTGCATTCGCAAAATTTGACTCTTTAATGTGATTTTTTTTTCCTTTTGCTTCCTCATTCACAAAGGAAACCCGTGAAACCGAATTTGTTGAATTCCGTGTCATTTCCGTATTTACATACAAATAATAATGGATATGTAATAAATGGGTATGTAATATTAGAATAATACCGATGTGTGCGTTTCTTTTTTCCTTTTCTTATTTTTCTTCCTTTGAAAATAATCTTATAATTATTATTCCAGGATGCCAATTCTACCATGCAAGGTTTGTTGTCGTGTAAAAAATCGGTGTGAGTGTGCGAAAACTAAGTAAGTTATTTTTACGTTCGTAAAGAAAAGATACATACATATATATATATATATATACATACATCTCTGTATCTGTGCATGCATGTGCACGTATGTGTGCGTATGCGTGTGTCGATTATTTAATATATTACATATGGATATATATATTTTTTTTTTCTTTTAAAAATTTGAAGTCGTTTTTCTTCTCTATTTTTTTTTTCTTTTTTTTTTTTTCCTTTTTTAGTGAAAATGTACCTACATTTGACGTGACCATCCATAATTGTTCCTGTCCAAATTTGAATTGTCAAGGACAACAACAACAACATTATAATGGATCACCCATACGATTATCTTACTATTCGATGACCTTCGATCCGTGTCAACAAATGCCAATATCTAATATAAATAATATACCACACATATCTAATATACCGAAAGTATTTAAAAATAATATACCTAACATACCTAACATATCTAATATACCTAATATACCTAATATACCTAATATACCTAATATGACTAACATATCTAATGTGCCTAATATTTGGAAGGATTACACGCAATATTACAAACAAATACCAGCTAATTTCAAGAGAAAACGATATTTTCCGAGGAAACTAAAGGGACGACGAAATTATTTGTAATAATAGATAATAATATATATTTTATGTAGTGTCATTGATATATCTCTTTGTGTCCTTTCATTTCTTTTTTCTTATTTTTTTTTTTTCAAGTCAACGAATGCAATGACGAAGTTTCCCTTGACCAGGATTCATGTAACTACATACATACATACACACATACACACATACATAAAAACATATATACATATATAAATATATATATATATATATATATATATATATATTTACGTACATGTATTTCTTTTGATTTTAACAAACGTATAAATTAATAGCTGTAATTACATATGCTTGAAAGATAAAGATTATAGATCGCAACATCAAAATTTACCGAACGATTTAAGACATTAATTACGTATTACAATATAATCGTACAAATGTATGGTATAATACATGTATGGTACCACCAACTAGTATAACCCACGCAAATTAGTTAATTAATCACGTTGTCTAAGAATTAAAATTACCATTGGAATCTATTTGAAATTCTAAGCCAATAGAAAGATACGTATATAACTTATTGATTTAGGTAATACTCATTTAAAAAGGAGAAGGTTACTGTTAGATCACTTTCCCCCTATAACTTCAATGTCTACGTGCGTTTTCTTCAATTTCTTCAATCTACTTTGTTCTTTTTATCTCTCTCTATCTCTCTCTAAAATAAGTTAAAAATTTAGTTTATTGCTAGAATAATATGTCTATTGTGTGTCTTCTTAACTTTCTTCCTTTTACGTGCTCTCTCTCTCTCTCTCTCTCTCTCTCTCTCTCTCTCCCTCTCTCTCTCTCTCTCTTTTTCAAGTACAAGTTAAGAATTAGTTTATTGCTAAGAATAAAAATATCTACTTGGGGAAATCCAGTCACGAAATCGAAGGTGTTACGATGCCGTTGTGAAAACGTTCGAATACAGTCCGCGCCATACTTTTTCCAACGTTATACTGTTTCCATTGTACATTTATATATGTACGTACATCAGTATGTATGCACGAATGCACGTATGTATGTATATATGTATGTATGTATATATATACGTATATATGTATGTATGTAGTAAAGACCACCCATGTATCAGCTGATGTCGTACTAGTAAATACGTGAGTCTCGTTTTTACCTCCTATCATGGATAGTGGAGAGGAGAAAAAAGAGGAGAAGGAGGATGAGGAGGAGGAGAAGGAGGAGGAGGAGGAGGAGTGGGTGAGGGACTTTAAGTTTGTATGAGAGGAACCGTGTCCTCTTCGAAGTATATAGAAATGTTTCTCTCGTACATAACTCGTAGGTAGTTTGATGTGGTAAGCAAGTAACATACGGTCGAGACTACAGCGACATTCTACTCCGACTTATTATCTATGTGTTTCGTTATCTTCACAAGTAATTCGAATTAAGGAGATCGATTTAATTAGTTCCACATAACGATTTTGTCCTCTAATAATATTGGGAAAGAAAAAAGAAAAAAAAAAGGAAAAAAAAAGAAAAAAAAAAGAAAAAAGAAAAAAAAGGAAAGAGAAACCAACAACAACAACAACAAGAACAAGTGAGTAATCGTTTTTTTTTTCTTTTTTTTTTTTTTCTTTTTTTTTTTTTTTCTTTTTTTTTATACAAGGGAATATTTTATATAATGGCACGTTTGAAAATATTTCTTCGATATTTTATATTATCTTATTTATATATCTATTTTATATATTAATATATCATAATTTGAAAATAATATATATTATTTTTAATTTAACGAGAATTTAGTTTTCCAATAGATATAAATAATTTTTTGTATGTCATTTAAATGCGATTAAAATAAATATGGAAATTATTAACTCACTCGTTTTTTATCATTTATCTATTTTATATATATATTTATTGATTTGAAATGGAAATTCGATGATACTTTTATTCGATCCTTTTTATTCGTTCTTATCTTTTATATGTGCGTCTGTGTGTTTTTCTACTTCTTCTTCTTCTTTTTCTTCTTTTTCGATGAATTTTATACAATGTTAAGAAAATATAATTATTATGAATTGTTAGATCGGAGAATAAAAAATTTCGATGAATTTTTGATAATGAAATTTTTTAACAAACTCGCTATATAATATCGAGTTCGATAAAACGCAAACGAAATTAATATTTAAACAGGCACGCGCGTGAAAGTTCGACTATTGAAATGTTGGACGAATTTTTTCGTATTGATTTAATTTGTATTACGGTCACGTTTATTCCAATACTATTTTTTTTTTCTCTCTTAAGTGAAAAGTACTTTCTTTGCCACATGGAAAAACAATTGATAGTTTCTATATAACGAATCTTGCAATATAAAAGTAATCGTTAATTTTCAATTAAAAACAAACGAAACATTTATCGGAACATATTTGATTGGAAACGATAAAGAAGCGCGTAAATATTGTATTGATGTAAAAAAAAAAAAAAAAAAAAAAAAGAAAAAAATTAATACGTACGATACAAATAAAATAACGTTCAAAGTAGATCAGATTTTCTCTCTCTCTCTCTTTCTCTCTCTCTCTCCTTTTTCTCTTTCTTTTTTTTTTTGATAAATCTTAATCTTCTAAATTCGTAGTTGCCCTAAAAAAAAAAAAAAAAAAAAAAAATAAAAAAAAAGAAAAGGAAGAAAGAAAGAAAGGAAAAAGAAAGGAATAAGTTCATGAAATAAATTCATGAAAGAACGAATGAAATCATGACACTGATCGAATTCGGAACACGCCTTCGATACTTTTTCGTATTCGCGACACTTCTCTTCAAACACGAGGCTCATCATTCGATAAATAATTTCACTTTTGCCGTTCGATATTTTTATGTAAATATACTTTGTAACGTAACGGATGAGGTAAGCAAACCATGTACAAGTCTCGCTAATCATTCTGCATAAAGTAAAAAAAAAAAAAAAAAAAGAAAGAAAAAAAAGAGAAAAAGGGAAAAACATTCCCCCTCCCCTTTCTCTCTCTTTCTTTTCCTTCTTCATGCCCAAGTCGATTTATTTTTGTCAACATTCTTTATTAAGATCTTTTTTTAATGTAAAAAAAAAAAAAAAAAAAAAGAAAACAGGTACAAAGATCGAACAATGTAAATTCTTAAACAACACGTTTATCCATATTTATTCTTTTCATAAAACGTAAATACGTAAAGACTCTATTAATGATAAATATTTGAGATTTGAGATTTTCTTTTTTATTTCTTTATTTTTTTACGCCAACGAACGCGCGCACATTATTATTATTATTATTATTATTATGAAGAAACATACGATATCGTAAGTTTTCAGATTTAATAGTTTTCCTCTTCGTTTTTCCGACTTTTCAATTTTTGAGATGATGATATCGCAATTTTACATTGTTTTAGAAAATGACATTATTACCACCAACCGTGGAACAACAAAGACGAATTAATGAGGAAATTCCTCCGGATCCAGAAATGAGGAAGAGAGATATCATTGCGATTCGAGAATGGCTTTCGAAACAATTGCATTTGCCAAATCATATGGGTAAATAATTGAAAATAATATCACATGTGCTTTTCTTTTTTTTTTTTTTTTTTTTTAATAAAAATCGTATATTAATTCGATGAAAGTTTATCAAGACGTTTCAGATATTAAAAAAAAAAAAGGAAAAAAAAAGAGATATTGTTTGTCAATTTTAAAATTACATAAAAGAAAATAATCTCTCTCTGTGCGTGTGTGTGTGTGTGTGTGTGTTATAACGAAATAATTTTGATAAACAATTCAAAACCGAATGGCATAATATTTTCAAATAAAATATATTACTTTGGTTAATTTTAATTTTACATATTCCAGACGATAACAGACTAGAAAATTTTCTTTTTGGTTGTAAAAATAGCGTCGAACGTTGCAAACTCATTCTCGAAAGATATTTTAGCGTTCGCACAGCTCTGCCAGAATTATTTACCACTCGCGATCCATTTTCGCAGGAAATTCAAAATTGCTGCGACGCCATGTAAGTATTCTTCACTTCGAAACAATATTTTTCTCTTTTTTAAATAAATAAAAATAATAATAATAATAATAATAATAATAATAATAATAATAATAATAATAATAATAATAATAATAATAATAAATGACCATAATGATTATCATGATACAAAATACGTTCAAGTATAATTAGATATTATTTGTTATTAATTACCTTTAGAAATTAATATTCTTACGAGATATATGTATAATCATTCAAGCTGTCATGATTTTAACAATAGATAAGATTACTTGTGTCAGGTAATTTTTATTTTCACGACAAATTACAGGATGACTCGTTCCAATGTATTAACTAATTTTAAATGTATATTAGATGTAAATTTTCTTTCGAAGTATATTAATCATGTTATTTCATTTTATATTCCTTCGACAGACAATATTTTGTATTACCATCTCTCACTGGCGAAGGATACAGAGTTACAATTTTAAGATTAAACGATACGGATATAGACAAATTCTCAATTCAAGCGATATCAAGAAGAATTTTAATGGTACAAGATATTCGTTTAATAGAAGAACCTTCTTTATCTAATATCATGATCATAGATCTCGAGGTATGTATATCAAGGCTGAATAAAAAAAGGAAAAAAAAGAAAAGAAAAAAAAGGAAGAAAATTACATCGACGAATAAAATTTTATCTTTGTCGATTAAATATGAAACAAAAGTTCCTAAATAATTTGATTAAACAATTATCAGTTTTTAAAGACTCTTTAAACTAATCTCTCTTTTTTCGAGTTTCTAAAATTCCGTAAAGTTTAACAAGTCTAAAAAAAAAAAAAAGAAAAAAAAAAAGAGAAAAAAGTGATTGATTTTAAATATCATTTAGGAACTACTTTTGGCCCACTGTTTTAAGAAATATATATATATATATATATATATATATATATATATATATATATATAATTTAAAAAGAAGAAAAAAGAAAATTATGTTTAACTACTTATGTATGAGTTAATCATTACTAAATATTTTAAAAGATGGTCAAATATGGCAAGAGAATATCTAATAGATCTTTCTCATATGTAAATAAATGTTTTCGACTTAAATTTCGTATAATGATGTTGGTTAAAATAAAAGAGATAACGAATATGAAAACGTAGATAATTATACCTTTTAGGGATTTACAGCAGCACACCTTGCTAAATGCAGTCCAACGCAAACAATAGTGAGACGAGCAATGTTGGCAATACAAGATAGTATGCCTATGCGACTTTACAGAGTTCATTTTTTACACGCACCAAATTTGATCAGCAATATACTTAATTTGTTTTATCCACTTCTCAAAGAAAAATTAGTGGACAAGGTATGACTCTCTCTCTCTCTCTCTCTCTCTCTCTCTCTCTCTCTCTCTTTCTCTCTTTGTTTCTTACAGATTAAATTTTATTATTTTTAAATATTTCTTTTATATATATATATATATATATTTTTTTTTCTAATTGTTAAGATTATTGAGAATAAATAAAATTCGATGATCTTTAAGTACTTCTATCGTAATTATTAAATTGTCAAATATCTAGAAAAGAAATTGAATTTAATAATTTCTTAAATATTTCATATCGTAATCTTTAAATCGTTGCATTTATTAAAAACGAAACTAAATTTGATGACGTCCAAGGTATTTATATCGTAATATCAAAATTGTTACTTTTTGAGAATGAAGTTGAATTTCAAAAAAAAAAAAAAAAAAAAAAAAAAAAAAAATTGTAATTGCAATTACAAAAATTGTGACGATCATTTAAATTAAGAAATGAAGTGATACAATAATTTTTTATTACAGTTTCGCATACACACGGGAGGTGGAGAAGAATTATATTCATATATGGATAAAGAAATATTACCGAACGAATGGGGAGGCAAAGCTGGTACCTTCGCCGGACTAAATGGTTCTGTCTTTTTTATTTATCTTTATTTTTTTGGATCTTTTTTCCTTTTATATATCCTTACAATGTCGGCGATACAATATACGTATATATATATATGTATATACCTATCTATATTTATAATGATATTACTTGACGTGAATTTGTAATTAACGAATTTTAATTAGAAAGAATATAAACTTAAACGTTAATGTAAACGTGACGAGATGAGTAGAGAAATGTAAATTAGTGTTTGTAGTATAAACGAGATTTGCTCGATTGCAGATGCGTGGAGGAAGAAAATTGAGAGAAACAGAGATTGGTACTTGAAAGAGGAGAAACTCAGTCGTACGAACGAGAGCGTTCGTTTGCCAGGAACGAAACCTTCCGGTCTTTTCTTGGAACTCGATGGCGTTCAAGGTTCTTTTAGAAAACTAAATATTGATTAAAATATTCAATGATGAGACGAGAAGATACTCATGACAATAGAATATAATAATAATAATAATATATATATACATATATACATATACACAGATATGCATATATATATATATATATATATATATATATATATATATATGTAGATATGTATGTATGTATGTATGTATGTATGTATGTGTGTGTGTGTGTGTGTATGTGTGGGTATGTGTACTTGTATGTATGCGCGTGTGTAAAACAATAATAATATATATTATTATAAATTACGAGTAAATATTTTCAACCGTGATCTCGGTATTTATATAGAAAAATATTATATAAACGTTATGTACTTATATAAAATGTCTAAAAAAAAATTTGTCTTTTTTCTTTTTTAAATTATTTCTTGCGATCGTCGAACGTTATTACATAATTTTTTCCCTCATTAATTTTTTCGTTTTATCACCTAATCTTTTTATCGTTCAACAAAATTTTTAACAAATTATTATTAATTCTTTTATCGACTTTTTATTATACCTTAATGTTATACCGTATTTGCCCGAAGATAGCGCCACCAATACATATTTCCTAAGTTTAAAAACTCACTAAGCTACATATTCACACAGTTTTCATCTTCATTCAAGTTAACACCAATTGAAGGGAATTGTAAGGATTTCATTCATTGTCATTCATTAAATTTTAAACTTCGATAATCGATTGTCTTGATTTTAAGTCTTATATAAATCTCATTTCTATCGATTTCCAGAAGACAAAGATATAAATAACATACGTATCTATGTAATAAAAGAATTCCTTTTCATTTTCTAAATTTTTTTTTTTTCTTTTTTTTTTTCGAAATTTTTCTCTCTTTCATTTTTATCCTTAAAACGAGCTATAAGTAATTGAGAATGAGAAATGAATCGTACCGAACGATATCGTGTTTTTTTCCTTTTCTTTCTTTTCTTTTTTTTTTTTTTTTTTTTTTTTTTTTTTTTTTTTTTTTTAACAAACGGAGATTAAATTATCTGCGAAATGTTTGAAGGTAAATTAATTCATTCAAACAAAATTTCTTAGCAGACGATAAGAAAAAAAAAGAAAAAATATGTACATACATACATACATACATACATACATACATACATACATACATACATGTATATATATATATATATACTTGTACATACTAATTTATTTTTACGATCAGTTAAACAACGATAACACCAAATTGTTGAGCTTTGCGTTATGACTTGTGACGACGTTTACGACTGTCCAGTGAACATCTTTTGTCCCCGCTTAACTAACTTAATAACCTAATGATGGCCGACTTCGTTCTATAGTACCGTATAAGAATACTCCACTCATATATATATATATACATACATATATATATATATATATACATATATGTATGTATGTATGTATCGTTACAATTTTATAATTGTTTTACAACAACGTTAGCTGGTTATACAGGATGATGGTTACTGTTGAGTGTCACGATCAAGATTGACAATGATGATAGAGCTCAATGTGTATTTTAGTTCTTTCTCATCGTCTTCATTTTATCTACGCAACATTCGTTTATTTTGTAAATAACTTGTATGGATATACGTGTAACTGTATACACACATGTATATATATGTATATATATATACATATATAATATCAAAAGAAATCGTTGTTACGTACTATCTAAATTCTCGTAAACAAGTTTTTAGAATATTTTTGTCCTATGTAATACGTACAATAGACATTAACGTAATTGATCAATGTTATTATAAAAGAGAGATAATACGCACGTCAAGAAAAGTTAGATAAATTCTTGATATCTTTCAGGTAAAATCGTTTAAATATTATTATTTATATATATATATATATATATATATATATATACAAAATTTCGTTATGTACGCATGTATAAATTATATATGTACGTTATATGATCTAGATATTTGTCTGTTTCATTTGAAAATACAATAGTACTTAAATTCCCATAGTTATTTTTCTCGGCAGTCGATTTACGACAATCGTACAACTACCACCGACGACCCATCCAATCGTACACATTTATCTTTAATAGTTGGAGTCACGCGAGAGACCGATATTTGCACAATCATTTCTCTAGGATTCGGTTTTATCTAACAAAGCGTTATTGTTGTCATGTTTTATTCCATGGCATTAATTTGATGATAAATTTTCAAACACGTAAAAGATGTACACGCATACATACATACATATAAATATATGTATATACATATATATATATATATATATATATATATATATATATATATATAACATTTTTAGAGAGATATAGAAAAGGAGAAAAAGAGAGAAAGAGAAAGGGAGAGAGAGAGAGAGCGAAATGATCTTGTTAGCGAAACTTTTATTACACAAAAGAACAAATAATTCTCTTTCGAGCAATTTAAATGATTATTGAAAATGAGAGAAGCAGGTATAATGGGAACTTTTTATACAAGTAATATTTCACTAAGCTCGATCGGACTTAATTAATACATGTAAAACATACATACATACACACACACACACACACACACATATATATATATATTCGCCTAAAACACGCTAACATAATTATCAGAAATTTTTAAAACGATTTGACCAACAAAGTCCGAAGGTCTCTCTCTCTCTCTCTCTTTCTCTCTCTCTCTCTCGTGATATTAAATATTAAATGTCAATTGCATATATGACTTGTCAATGAGCGTTAACTATTAATCGATTGAAAAGGTATCATCTGAACGTTCCACATCTTAACAATCGTTTGTTCGCATAAAAAGACACGATCATTCTAGTTAAATATATTAACTCAATGATTAGACTTGAATGATTCAATGATGAACAATATAGCGTAACTGATATTAAAACTTTGTGATATTTATTAAAAAAAAAAAAAAAAAAAAAAAAAGAAAGAAAGAAATACATACATATATATATATATATATATATATATATATATATATATATATATACATGAAAATAATAATAAAAAGAGGATAAAGAAAGAGAATGAAGTTTGCAAATATTCGAAGAAAATCAAGTTAAAACGTTGTACCCAATAAAAGTAAATACACGTTCTATCCTACCAACTCTACCTACCAACCTACCAACCTACCAATCTATCTACCTACCTGCACATATATTGACTGTAAAAATACACGTATACACGTACATAGGTATAGAAGAGAGAAAAAAGATGGAACTCGGACGGCAACGGTATTCGTGTCCCGATTGGTTATAGCTCTCATCCGTGTGTCAAGTTTATAATGGTGAAGAACGAGTCCGCATCTCGTTGAAAGTTCTTAGTATTGGTAGGGTGCAAATAGAGAGAAAGCGACCGAGCGATAGAGAGAGAAAGAGAGAGAAAGAGAGAGAGAGAGAGAGAGAGAGAGAGAGAGAGTCTGGTGCACCGTGTAGCGGTGGTGGCGGCACAGGGTGGATTGATTTTTCGCCGCCTGACGTCACAGCGAATTCAGCATGCGCGCCATGCTAGAAGACGGAGGGATGTTCGTCGTCGACGTCGACGTCGAACGACGTCGACGACAACGGCGACAACGGCGACAACGACGACGACGAAAAGGTTCAAGTTATTCGACGTGAGAGAAAGAGATAGATAGATAGATAGATAGATAGATAGATAGATAGATAGATAGGGAAAGATAAGGATAGAGAGAGAGAGAGAGAGAGAGAGAGAGGGAGAGAGAGCTTTTCATCATATGTCTATATTCTAAGTCGAATAAAATATTTGATTATTTCGATATAACTTTCGAATCGCGATCAATGAAAAAAGAAAAAGAAAAAGAAAAAGGAAAAGAGGAAAAGAATTAAAAATAATCGAAGCGACATTTGGAACAAATCAACGAGATATATTCGTTCGATTGTACGAAAAAAAATTTACTTCTGTTAAACAAAATCTTAATATAAAATGTGTACTTTGATATCTGGCTATCAGCCAATTTTCATTATCCATACGAGAGAAATAGACAAAGAGAGAGAGAGAGAAAAAGAGAGAGAGAGAAAGAGAGAGAGAGAGAGAGAGGGATATATACGGTGCGTCGGCTTCGAGAGATCGTCGTCAGCAGATCGAGGGTAAAAAGGGGAGAAGAAAGGAGGAGAAAAGGCAAGAAAGGAGAAGAAAAAAGAAGGGAAGAAGAAAGAAGAGAGGAGAGGAGAGAAGGAGGAGAGATAGAAGAGGAGGGGCGTTTAGAGAGAAGACAGTTTCGTTGCGGTTCGTGGTAGTAGAGAGGAGAGTGTAGGGGTCAGATCGAGTTCATTCAGTGGCAGTTCAGTTAGCCGGGTACTCGCGGAGAGAAAGATAGAGAGAGAGAGAGCCAATAGGCTTCTCTCTCTCTCTTTCTCTCTCTCTCTCTGTCTCTCTCTCTCTCTCTCTTCTTCCCTCTCTTTTTCTCACTTAAAGTCATTCTCTCACTCTCACTCTCTTCTCACTTTGCACTTGCTGGGAGGGGATGGGGCGGGGTGAGAGGTACAGAAAACGGAGACACGTACACAAGTAACGTCGATTTGTCTATCCTTCTCTCTTCTTTTTGCTTCGTCATTTTATTCTTCTCGATTTGTCTTTCTGTCTCTCTTTCTCTCCCTCTCTCTCTCTCTCTCTCTCTCTCTCTGTCATTTTTTTCATTTTTCACAAAATTTGGACGATATAAAACGAAAGAATGAATTAGCTTCACCGAGTAAAAATTCTTTTTCTAACCTCTCTCACCCCTACCCTAATCTTATCAGTACATACGTGCACGTAGGCAGAAGCGCGCGCGCGCGTGCGTACGTCTCTCTCTCTCTCTCTCTATCTCTTTCTATTCGTCGAGTCTACACCGACAACACAACGCGAACGTCGTCGTTTCGTTCTCTCTCCCAGAGTGCGACAGTGCATTCTCCGAACGACGACGCACACGTGCGTCGATATGACGCCGTCGGGACTCTCCTTCATCTTTTTCTTCATCGACAAGGAGCACCAGCAACAGCAGCACCAGCAATATCATCTTTGCTATCACTACCATTACAGCTACTCGCAACGATCACAGTGCAAGACTTCGATTGGCTATTGGTACTAAAGACGAAAGAAAGAAGCAAGGAAAAAAGGAAGGTGGCCTGCTGATAAGGTGGCTGAACGTAACTTGCCTTTTTAACGAGAACCGTGGCTTTTATCGTGTCCTTGACACGAGAGACGAACAGACGGATAGAGAGAGACAGAGAGAGAGAGAGAGAGAGAGACAATAGGAGAGACAAACGGTTTAGACGAATAGACCGATAAAACAATTCTTTCTACTCTTGTGTGTTTGCAATCGAGCTGTTCGGTATATATCCATTCGACGTTTTATTTTTATTATTATTATTATTATTATTATTATTATTATTATTATTATTATTATTATTATTATTACTATTATTATATTCGCCAAAAGAAAAAAAGGAAACACGTTGGAGCCTCTCTCTTTCTCTTTTTCTCTCTCTCTCTCTCTCTCTCTCTCTCTCTCTCTTTCTCTTTAACTCTCTGTGAGATAAGAAGAAGGAAGAAGAATATTGGAGAAACTAAGTTGGAAGTTTATATTTATTAACCGAGGAGATCTTTCTTCGAGAACGGGTAAGCCTTAGCGAATAAACTTTTACCAAGCATGATCGTTTGAAATTTAACGAAACATATACATATACGTACCCATACATACATACATACATCCATGCATACATACGTACGTACGTACGTACGTACGTACATACATCATCGTTTTTATTATATTAATTTTATATTTCGCAAAAGCTCGCA
>NC_062192.1:1037500-1051117 GCF_912470025.1 Vespa velutina
TTAATTTATTATTATATATATATACGTATATATATATATATATATATATATATATATATATATATATGTATGTATATTTGGCACGTTACATAGGTATTAGAACGATCGTGGGAAGTCGTGGACAACGTTAACGTATCTTTACGTCTTTGGGATACGTTTGGTGATCACGAAAAGGATCGTCGATTTGCCTATGGCAGGTCAGTATTTTAAAAAATATATTTTCAATATAGCACGTAAATTGAACCGATTAGAAAAATATCGATCGAATTAATAAAATATAATGTTCGAATACTTACGTTAATTAATGGATTTTATAATAAGATAAAAAATGTTTTAAATCAATAATTTAATATTTAATCATTTCACGAAAATATTATAATAAAAATATTTATCGACGTTAAATGTGATATATGTATATAATATTAATTAATTTTTATATAAAAAAAAAAATTTATTAATTAAAGCATATATGCGTAAGATGATCGAATTAAATGAATGCAAAATATTCGCAGATCGGACGTCGTTTTATTATGTTTCTCCATAACAAATCCGGTTTCATTACGGAATTGCAAGGCAATGTGGTATCCGGAAATACGTCGATTTTGTCCTCAAACGCCAGTCCTATTGGTCGGATGCAAAAACGATTTACGATATATGTATCGAGATGAGACCTACTTGAGTTACTTCCGGGATCGTAGTCCATTCGTAAGGTAAGTAAATTTTATATAATACTGATAATAGTTTCGATCGATTGTCAAATGATATGATATCCCTTATCGGTTATACGATTTCAATTAGAATTATCGAATAGAATTATTTGAGGGGATTCTTTCTTTGACGTGAAGTTAAAATATAAAAAGACAAAATGAAAAAAAAAAAAAACGAATGATCCAATGGAGCATGGGAAAAAAAGAATTTACAATATCGTCGAATAAAAGAAGTCATTCGAATATACATATATACATAATATGTATATACGTATACGTATACTATATTCGACGTTACTTCGATATATATATATATATATATATATATATATATATATACACTAGGAACTTTAGTAGCAAAGTATGTCGAAGTATTGATTCCACCGGGGATACTCTTCGTTGCTCTATCACTTTCCTCTTCGGACCAATTACGCCGAAGAGAGTTTCCACATCGACGTCAGATAAATCGAACGCGAGTTCGAGACTAAATTAATATCGAACCCTTTTGTTATACGTCATTCTAGAGTTCCCAAGAGACGTCATTGTTCAAAGTTCACTATGATTTTTAGTGATCCTCTTGCGAATACCACGTATTCACTTTCATGATGATGAATTTTATAAAAAGAAAATGATAGATAGATAGATAGAGAGAGAGAGAGAGAGAGAGAGAGAGAGAGAGAGAGAAATTGTTTTTTATATGTTTTTCTTTTTTTTTTCATTTAATCATTTCTAGGGCTACGAGAAAAAGTGATTTGGTCATGCCTGATCAAGCAAGAGCGGTAGCACGAGAGTTAGGTGTATGTTACTATGAAACTAGTGTCTTCACTTATTATGGCGTCAACGAGGTATTTGAAAACTCAATAAGAGCCGCCCTAATTGCAAGAAGACAGCAACGCTTTTGGATGACGAATTTGAAAAGGGTACAAAGGCCTTTGCTTCAGGTAATATTTGATTCTAATCCAATATTATTTCTAAAATTATTAATTTAATAATTTATAATAGATAAACAAATAAATAAATAAATAAATAAATATATATATATATACATAATAATAATATATTAATAATATAGTAATTAAATTTATATAGATTGTAATGACGGCTAATGAAAAAATATAAATAAATATTATTATTATCTCTATTATTTATTATTATTACTATTATTTAAAAATCGATTATAGGCACCATTTTGTCCGCCGAAACCAGTACCGCCAGAAGTTTATCTAACAGCAAGTACATACGAGGAAAATATGAAAACATTATGGACAAAGCCAGTTCATACCGATGTAACATTAATAGCAGGCAATTGCACCTTCCCAGCTCATCGATGTTTATTAGCGGCAGCTTCGCCTGCATTTCATCGGCTCTTCTCGACGGAACTTGCTCATGAACATACACCAAGAAGTTCGAGCGAGTCTAGTATGGTGAGAGAAAGAGAGATAGAGATAGAGATAGAGAGAACAAAAACAAATCATTCAAATACATATTATTATTATTATTATTGTTATTATTATTCATTTATTTTTTTTTTACTATTATTATTATTATTATTATTATTATTATTATTATTATTATTATTATTATTACTATTATGCATGTATGAATTGTTTAACGTCGAACGTATTACTAATTTGAAGGGGGAAAAAGAGAAAAAAATACAAGAGAGAAACAAAAAGGAGAAAAAAAAAGTGTACATTTTTTTCTATTATCTTTTGCAAAATAGGTAAGCACTTTTGGCGAGGCCACAGTAGGCGATTTTAACGACGATACCGAATGCCTGATTCGCATTGATCAAAGCAAACCCTCAAAGTGAGTTAATCTCTGAAATCCATGAACACACGAGCATACTCTAGTATTCTCTTATTATATTATTCGTTATATATTATTAGAGATATGGTTTAAACGATAACGTTGTCAATGGAGAAGATATAATTAAACGGAATTCGTAGAAAAAATATATTTAGAAAAAAAAAAGAAATAAGAAAAAAAAAATATATATATATATATACATATACATATATATTTACATCTATTTCAGAGTATGGGAACAATTGAAAAGAAGATCGAGCTTTCAAGTTTTACCAACGATGGATAATCAAAGGAAAGCTAATGGTGCTACGAGGGAATTAAATCATCCTGCATTTCAAAATATACGCATTTGCATGGTAAATTTCTTTTCCATATGAAACTGATTTACAAATCTCAACTCGAAAAAAAAAATATACATATATATATATATATATATATATATATATATATGTACAATTTTTTTTTTATTAAACATTATATAGAGTGAAAATTCAAATGGAGTGCAACAACCTACTACAGTGGTGACTCTCTCGAAGCTCATTACGCCCCAGGCTATGCAGCAATGCTTGCAGTTCATCTACACAGGCAGCTTGGATAAACGGTATCACGATCTACAAGTACGTTGGGTCGGTAGAATATTTTATCAGAAAAGGTACATCCAATGCGAGAGAGAGTGAAAAGAAAAAGAAAAGAGAACAAAAAAGAAAGAAAGAACACGGACTTTTTTTTTCTTTTCTTTTTTTTTTTTTTTATAATTACACAGAGCGGGACTCTGAAGTTCTTAAATGATTTTTTAAAGATCGATTACACTTCTTTCGAGACTTTCTGGGCTAATTTTTTTCTCTTTTTTTTTTTTTTTTTTGTTCTTTCTTCTCTTTTTATCTTTCGAAATTTTACTTGCAATTCAACGATCTGAGATAAAAATGAGATTGGCCTGTGCAAGGTCTCGAGAAAAAGAAAAGAAAAGAAAAGTGTAATTGTTCTTTCGAAATTGTCTAGGAACTTTCTCGTATCCGTTCTTAGGGACTTTTTAGTCCGATCTCCTTTGTAATACATTCCACGGTATAATAATATCCGATCGGATTACCTCAAAAAACGCAGGATTACCTTCACTATACTCTTTCGTACACACGATTTTTGGATCTTTATTTATCCACCTACACACGATTCTTTTGTTTATATTAAAAAAATAAAAAAAAAAAAAGAAAAAAACTGACAACGTATCGATCGGTTTCTGAAACGAAGAGACTATCTATATTAATCATCGAGAAGGATCGAAAGGATCAAAAAAAAGACAAAAAATGCGAAGAAGCAAACAGAGAAAAGGATTTTCTTATTATTGAAAAATTAAAAAAAAAAAAAATAAAGAAAAAAACTAACGCGGCTGTATTCTTTCAGACAGCTCCTATTGGGCTATTACTGGTTAGTACTAAGTCAAATTCGTTTGACAAATACGTGACATTGTTAAACACACACACATACAAACATATATACATACATACATACATACATACATATACATTATACGTAAGAGCACATACTTACGCATTGGCACGAAAGCACGCACGCATATACGATAGTATTGTATCATTTCATCGAACGAGAAGAATATTCATGATGGAAGAAATCTAATTCATGTTCTAATTCATGAGAGCATGTTCACGTTCTCTTCTAAATATCATCATCGAATATATGTTACGTAATATGATTCATCGAAAAAAAGACAAAAAGGATCTACTTTTATTCACAACACATATACACACACATACACACACACACACACACACACACACACACACAAACACGCACACATATATATATACATATATACATATATATTTAATCGATGCCTAATTTGTACAATCAAAAAAAATGTAATGATCGAATAGCAAAAAGAAAAAAAAAAATATATATATATATATATATATATATATATATACATATATATGTATCTAATGTATATATAAATGTATCAGCCACGCAATCAAAGGAAAAAGAAAAAGAAAAGGAAAAAAAAAAGAAGGCTTATCATCAAAAATCTCGTCAGATCCAATCATAAATCATCGTTAGATCTAATCGTAATCGTTAGATATCAAGCATGAATTACCGATTACTTTGATCGTAATCCATCATCAGAAGGAAAAAATTATCGAAGTGATTAAGAAAGAGACCGATCATGGTTGCATGGAGAATATTTTATATCATCGTCATCGATTAAGCTTTAAGAATCATCAAGTTATCAAGGATCTGATTTATAATATAATTCGATCATCGTACGAACTCATATCGATCATATCGTTTTTCTATTATTCGTAATATGAAATTATTAATTTATGGAAAAAACAATGGAGTTTAGATGTTAAAACATTTGATATCTGTTACCCTCAGGAGATCAGACAAGCAGCTGAGTTCCTTGAGCTACCGCAATTGTTAATGGTACTTGGAACAATACAAACTCGTGAACAATTTGCTAACAGTGATCTAAATAATCGTTATAAGCAAGTGGTTAGACAACGGCTCGAGGATATTTGTCTTGAACAAGGTAAATTTATCATTTAATCATATACACACATATATATATATATAGTATCCCAATGAAAATTGCCCACTAGGATTATTATGAAATCCAGTGATTTTTTTTGGGTCAAAAAAAATACCTGGAACAGGTCAATTTCGTTTTAGAGGGTTTACAGATCCGTATAAAAAAAATCCATCCACTTTGAGCTAACACCCATTAAAGAGATTAAACAATCCCCGCACTTCGTAAATCTTGAATGACAACAGAGATCAAATGGCACATCATTTGAAAGGTTGTTTTAATCCTCTTTACGAAGATGACATTTATTTTTTCTTTTTTTTTTTTTTTTTTTTTTTTTCTCTTAATAGAATTGACCTCTCGAAAAAAATCACCGAATCTCATGATAATCATGGTAGACAAATTTTCATTGAGATACTACGTAAGTACGTAGATAAATATTATCGATTCGATGTAATACCAATGATCATTGTGAAATAGTAATCTATTTATGTTTTTTATTTTGTTTTTGTCGTTCTAAAATAAAATTAAAAAAAAAAAAAAAAAAAAAAAAAAAAAAAAAAATTATAGGATTATTCGCCGACGTTGTATTTGAATTGGACGACGGTAGTATGCCAGCTCATCGTGCTATTCTAACTGCTCGATGTGACGTAATGAAAGCAATGTTCTCCGGTGATTTTCGTGAGAGCAGCGCCAAAATCGTAAGTTCGTTTCCTTTCTTATCATATTATTGTAAAAATAATTATCGTAATAATACAAAATTATTTCAATAAAACAGATAGTTTTCCCTGGAGTTAGAGAATACACATTTCATAAGTTACTTTGTTACTTGTACACGGACGAAGTACCAGCGATTTCATCGGCCAGATGTTTGAATCTTTTGGAATTAGCTAATAGATTGTGTTTACCAAGATTGGTTAATCTTGTCGAGAGCAGAGTAATCGAGGATCTTAAAAGATTATCGCAGAACGAAGGGAACGAGGCCGTTGAAAATTGTTTGAGATTATTGGAACCTTGCAAGGTCGGTAAATTAAAAACGAATGAACTTTCTTTCCTTTTTACGTAGAAGAGATAATATATTTTTTTTGTTTGTTCGTTTTTTTCCTCTTTTTCTTTTTTCTTTTCTTTTCTTTTTTGTATTCTTTTTTTTTTTTGTATTTTTTTGATCGTAGTTACACAATGCGGATCAATTAGCGGACTGGTGTATGAATCATCTGTGCGTGAATTATAATAAACTATGTAAGATGTCACCTCGTAGCGTGCGCTTACTTCATCCAGAAAATCAAGAATATTTGAATGAACATCGATGGCCGCCAGTGTGGTACGTGTATTATTATTATTATTATTATTATTATTATTATTATTATTATTATTATTATTATTATTATTATTAATATTATTATTATTGTTATTATTATCATCATCATTATCATTATCATCATCATTATCATCATCATCATCATCATTATCATCATCATCATCATCATTATCATCATTATTATTGTTATTATTATTATTATTATTATTATTATTTATAATTTTAAATCTTAAATTTGATACGTTCGATTACACTATCATTCTCCCTCCCTCTCTCTCTCTCTCTCTCTCTCTCTCTCTCTCTCTCTCTCTCTCTCTCTCTCTCTCTCTCTCTCTCTCTTTCTATATATGTATTTTTTTTTCTTTATAATTCTCTCTCTCTCCTTCTCTCTCTTTCAACAGGTATCTGAAAGACTACGATTATTATCAAAAATGTCTAGCCGAACAGGTTCGCGAGAACAAGCCTACCTTGAAAAGAAATCGGAATCAATCGGTTTGCTTGTGTTTCTCAGGCTCAAGTAAAACTAGACGTGAGAGTACGAACAATGGCGCCGTTAATGGCGGCGCATCGGCTACGTCGACTGAACAACAAGCAGCCGAACGTCCTCTTTTTGATGCCACGACGGAATCGGGGGAACAGGCTGTATGACAGGAGCCTAGCGGCCATAGCCGCTCCGTCAGATTCGTTCTGATATTACCTGTGCTCTTGGTCTTCATTTGCACCATTTTTACCATTTTGATACTCCTACAGATTTATACTTAAGGTACGCGAGAATTACTAAAGAAAAATAAAAAGAAAAATAAAAATAAAAACCACACATACGTAACACACGTATATACACGGAGAGCGAAGAAGATGAAGATGAAGATGAAGATGAAGAAGAGAAGAAAAAGAGAGAGAAAAAAAAAAAGGAAAGAACAAAAGAAAAGAGTACACGTACGTGTATTAACGTAATATTATTTTCAAAGAAGAAAATGTTCGGCCGTTTACGATTTAAAGCCACGTTATTTCAAATCGTCTCATTTTCTTTTTTTTCTATCCCCCCGCCCTAACCCCCCCCCACCCAACCACCCAATGCGACGTTTCGATGAAAACGAAAAGAAATAAAGAAAGTGCGAACGTCGATTAACAGAAAAGAAAATGTTTATAATCGAGAAAAACTAACGATGTAATTTTGAATAAATGATAATGACGATGACAATGATGGCTTTGAGAAGAGAATAGAAGCATACAAAGAATCAACAAAAACAACAACAATAACAACAACAGCTACATCAAGAAAAAATTGATAAAATATATGAAATATTAAAAATGATTTTCAAAGGAAAACAAGAATAACTACAATAATGTCAACAACAATGTCAACAAAATTGTTAAAATGTTTTTCAAAGGACGTACACATAAATATATATACACACATACACACACACACAACGTACATACATACATACATGCATACATTTGATCCGCGCACACCCATAATTTTTTTAAAAACTTTCGTGCCTTTTTTTCCGTTGTGCGATCTCCCTCATAACGAAAAAAAAAAAAACAAACACACACACACACACACACACACACATACACACAGATAAGACGGGGTATAAGTTAAAGCGTACATACGTATGATGTTGAGTAACGACGCGTTCTTAATATCTCAAAAATAAAAAAAAAGTTCCTTTCTGCAGATCGTCTCGATCGAAATCCAATATGAAATGATCGAGATTATTTCTTGCCTATAAAATTCCTTTTGCAAAAAAGAGGAAGCGCAATATATTTTGGAAAAAAAGGAATGAGAAAGAGATAGATAGATAGATAGATAGATAGATAGATAGATAGATAGATAGATAGATAGATAGACAGATAGATAGGTAGGTAGATAGGTAGGTAAATAGATAGGTAGATAGGTAGATAGACAGGTAGATAGAAAGAAAGAGATAGAGATAGAGATAAAGATAACGAACGAATTAATCATAAGAATGGGGGAAGGGGGGAGAAAGAAAATCACAACAAAAGCAAACGAACAAATAAACAAACAAACAAACAAAATAAACTGAGAATCCTGCCGTTCGTTTTGGAGAAATCGAGACTGGCAAAACATCGTCCAACGCGGATTTTGAAAATTTATCGCGACGGGCTTTATTCGCGCGCTTTGTCATTATTATTATCATTATTATCATTATTATTATTATTATCATTATCATTATTATTATTATTATTATTATTATTATTATTATTATTATTATTATTATTATTACTATTACTATTATTACTATTATCATTGTTATTATTGTTATTATTATTATTATCATTATTATTATTATTGTTGTTGTTATCTTCTTGTAAGATTACCTCGAACGCTTTATTGTCTTTCGACAATATTGACTAATATCCCGCGCGAGCCTTTTTTAACAACCCCTTTCGGCACAGGGACGTTCAACGCGAGGAGTAGCGCATTTTTAACGGAGGAAACGAAAGAAACAAGGAAGAAGAAAAAAAAAGAAGATAAAGTAGTAGAAGAAATAGAAGATAAAGAAGAGGGAGGAAAAGAAGAAGAAGAAAAAAAGAGAAACAAAATAAAAGGTAAATATAAAAGTAAAGTAAAATAAAAATAAAAATAAAAATAAAAATAAAAGTAAAGATAAAGGTAAAAATACGAAATAAGAATAAAATAATGTAGAAGGATTTTAAGGGAAAAGAAAAAAAAAAAAAAAATAAAGAAAAGAAAAAGAAAAGAAAGAAAAAGGAAAAGAAAAAAAGAAAAAATGAAAGAAAAAAAGAAAAAATTACCGCAGAGAGCTCAAAGACGTTTCAAAGATTATAATCTCGACTAAATTATGAGCTAAGTCGTTGATTTTCGTTGATATTTGCGTCAGACTGAAGAATAAGAGCAATAGTTTTAGATTATAATAATAATAATAATAATAATAATAATAATAATAATAATAATAATAATAATAATAATAATAATACGTACGTACACTTGCATACCTATTAATATACATAAATACATAAATACATGCATACATAATTGCGTACGTACTATAAGGAATGATATACATAAATTAGTGATGTAAAAAAAAGAGAGAGAGAGAGAGAGAGAGAGAGAGAGAGAAAAAGAGGAAACCAAAAAGTGTCGTAAGTGTATCACTTAAAAAAAAAAAAAAAAAAAAAAAAAAAAAAAGGTAACGCTTAAATTTGTGCGAATTTTTTATTCAAATTTCGACGAATAATTCAAATACGCGGAACCATCCGTATTTTACCTCTTGTCACAAAACTCATCCATTCCAACACCCTCTTCCTCCACTTCCCATTTTTCGGGCCCAAATCATACATATACATATATATACACATATATACATACAAATAGAAATATAGCGGAAACATAAACACGAGTTCTTTCGAGTGCAAGGAATCGTCGATTTTATTTTTTAATTTCAAAATGTTATCCATTGTGATAGAACCTCCTAATGCATACATACATAAAAAATATAAAAAAGTTTTCTGAGATGCCGAAAATAGTTCCCTTGTGTGTTTTTTTTTTTTGCTTATGTTTACGATTATAAACAAAAAAAAAAAAAAAGGATAAAAACGAACGAACGAACGAAAAATTACAATGGAATTATTTTGAGATTAGGAAGACATCTTGGAATTAGATTTTTAAGAGAAATTTGTCAGACCTCAAACGAGATCGCATTTATACATTTGAAGAATGCTCTTAGGCGCAACCTAAAATCATCATTATGAGAGATCTCAAAGGAACAAATTAATTTCAGTTAATCATTTTTCAATTTGTTACTCGTTTTTTATTTATTTATTTATTTACTTATTACATATATATATATATATATTTTTTTTTTCTTTTCTCTAGCTTCGGTTTTAACAAATATACTAAAATGTATAAAAAATGTGATCCCCATAGAGAAAGAGTTAGACCTTTCAGGTTGCTTGACCTAATGTGCCTCTTACGGTAAATACGGTCTTAGGTACACCCCCAACCCCCATCCCCATCGGTAAAAGATATTTCAGAATGATATTTTTCACACGAATAGACGATAAATGACGACAATTGTAACATATCGATTATGGTATCTATCGATTACGATTAACGATTTTATCTAAGCTTAATGATGATAACATGATAGAAAACATGAAATCAAAGAGAAAAAAAAAAAAAGAAAAAAAACGAGAGGGAGAAAGAGAGAGAGAGAGAGAGAGAGAGAGAGAGAGAGAGAGAGAAAGAGAGAGTGAGAAATATATAAGTACAATACATAGAGAATGAATGAGCGAGTGAAAAAGAGAGAAAGGAAGAAAGAAAGAAAAAAGAAAGAAAGAGATATCACGTTTGTAAAAGTTGCGCAATAAGATTTTTTGAAGGACATTATAATAGTATTAATTAATACGCGTGGAAAAAATTTCGCGACCCTTCACCTTCCATCCCCGTCTTTAGCCGCTAACTACCTCCCCACCCCCACCCCCGCCTCATCACCCCTTTGCACCTTTTTTCATGGTCTCGCGCGCTTTATTATCCTTGCACGAGAAAAGAAACGTGTGAAAAGGAACTTGATGCGTTTTTTTGTTTGTTTAATGTCGACCATTTATTAATAATTATGAATTGATTTAATAATGCGATATATATATATATATATATATATATATATATATATATATATATATAGAATGGAAAACACGTTAAATCTATAAGAAAATTAATCGATCATTAATATATAAATTCATTTGGATAATTCATTCGATCATTCTGTATTTCATTCTTCTTCGTTGTCGTTATCGATATCGGATATATTGTTTTATTTCATTTAACACACAAACTCGCACGTACACAAACACACACACACACACACACACACACGTCATAAAATAAATAAATAAATACATAATAATAATATTAATAATAATAATAGATAATCTTGAATATAATCACGTGAATTAAAGAAAAAAAAAAAAAAAAAAAAAAAAAAAAAAAAAAAAAAAAAAAAAAAAAAAAAAAAAAAAAAAAAAAAAGAAAAAAAAAAAGACATTGTGTAAAACGTATCATCGAAAATGCTTACGTTTATATTCTTATCGATATCACTTATTCGCGCGCGCAAAGAAAAAAAGAAATAAAATAAAATAAAACACACACACAAGAGGAAGAGGAAGAAGAAGAAGAAGAACGGAGAAAAAAAAATTCGTATTTAATCGCTAAAGAAAAAAGAAAGAAAGAAAGAAAGAAAGAAAGAAAAAAAAAAAAGGAAAAAAAAAATTCGTAGCTCGTAACACATTTAAGGGAAAAAAAAAAAGAAGATAAAAAAGAAAAAAATAAAAAGAATAAAAAAAAAATAATAATAATAATAAAAATTATTTGTAAAGGACGCTCGACGTATGTAATAGGATCGTTAAAGGGTGTTACTATTGAAGGATTTGTCGATAGCACGTGGATGTATAATATGTTCGCGCATACATAAAAAAGGGGGAAAAAAAAAGTCAAGAAGAAGAAAAAGAAACAGAGCAATAAAAAAAAAAAAAGAAAAAAAAGAAAGTAAGAAATGACAGAAGGAAGAAAGGAAAATAAATGTTGTCATACGCTCTCGCATATTCGAACGTTGTATTATAAACGGTATTAAAAATCATAAATCGTTAAGGTCATCATGTTCGGACGTTAATGAATTTTTCTATGGGTCGTTCTTTATAAAAAAAAAAAAAAAAAAATGGGCGGGACGTGTGGCGAAAAGGAATTAAAATTTTTTTTCGTCGTTTACGAATAAACGAATATACATATGTATCATCATCGATGATATATTTTCATCGCGTTCCGCTTGCAGATCTTAAATTAATCGTAATTTTCATGGTACCGAACGAACAGTTCGCAATAATAATTGTATCGCGTGATATACGCACCTAGGCAGACAGAGAGAGAGAGAGAGAGAGAGAGAGAGAGAGAGAGAAAAAGAAAAGAAAAAGAAGGAAGTATAAATAATTGCCTGAATTGATAAGATGTGGATGAAGAATGAAGGATGAAGGATGAAAGATGAAGATTTTTAAAAAGAAGAAAAAAGAACAAGATGAAAGACGAAGATTTTTAAAAAGAAGAAAAAAGAAGAAGATGAAAGACGAAGATTTTTAAAAAGAAGAAATTTAAGAATTCACGTTCGTTTCGAGTGAAAATGAGAATAACGTCCTATATTTGTTATACGTCACGTCAATTTCGATGTCAATGTCGTCCTTCGTCGCTCATATACGTAATATACGTATAATATTTTATACTGAGACAATTGGTAAATAATAAGATTTTAAATATGGTTTAAATTAATGATATATATTAAGTAAACACATATATATATATATATATATATATATATATATACATATGTGTGTATGTATGTATGTACGATGTATATGTGTATGTCTGTTATGTGTATGTGCGTGTGTATGAGCGAGTGATTGCGCGTGGAATTAGACGAAGCCGATAAAAGAAGAAAGGAAGGAAGAAAGAAGCAAAAGAGAAAGAAATAATATACGCACGTGCGAAAATAGAAAAGAAACGAGAAAGCAAAAGTAAAAAAAAAAAAAAAAGGAAAAAAAACAGAAAAAAACCGAGAAAGAGAAATGGCGATGAAGAGCGCCAGTTAGTAACGACATCTGGCGATCGTTTCGCGAATCTTCGAAGAACCATTCGAATTCGGAAAAAAAAAAAATGAAGGAAAATTAAGGATTGGATGTAATCCCGTTCCGAAATTATATTTTTAAGATTAATTAATGAGAGAAAAAAAAAAGAGAGAGAGAGAGAGAGGGAAAATAATGAAAAAAAAAAGAACAATGAAACATAATTCGAATATATTCGCGAATAGATCGTACAAGCGCGTACAAATTGTACTCTCGACGAAGGCCTCGGAAAAAATATAATATATATACATATATATATATATATATATATATGTACATATATTATATTTTTATATCGGATATATATAGATATATACACATATAGAATCGTAAGAAAGAAAGTTTTTTTTTTTCCTTTCCTTTTTTCTTTTCTTTTTTTTTTTTTTTTCCTCTTTTCTCTTAACGACTAAGATCGAACGGCGGAGTACCTATACACACGATACCGATGCGAAAATATAAGGATAGAAAGAAGACATATCCATTACTTACACTTAGCTTTTGAATTCTTCTTTTCCATTCATTCATTTATCCTTCCTTTGGATCATTTATTCTTGAAATCAAAGCGCTGATACGTGTCTCGTAGAATG
>NC_062192.1:1051317-1068817 GCF_912470025.1 Vespa velutina
TTTTTTTTTTTTCTCTTAATAGACTTGACCTCTCGAAAAAATCACCGAATCTCATGATAATCATGGTAGACAAATTTTCATTGAGATACTACGTAAGTACGTAGATAAATATTATCGATTCGATGTAATACCAATGATCATTGTGAAATAGTAATCTATTTATGTTTTTTATTTTGTTTTTGTCGTTCAAAAAAAAAAATAAAAAAAAAAAAAAAAAAAAAAAAAAAAAAAAATTATAGGATTATTCGCCGACGTTGTATTTGAATTGGACGACGGTAGTATGCCAGCTCATCGTGCTATTCTAACTGCTCGATGTGACGTAATGAAAGCAATGTTCTCCGGTGATTTTCGTGAGAGCAGCGCCAAAATCGTAAGTTCGTTTCCTTTCTTATCATATTATTGTAAAAATAATTATCGTAATAATACAAAATTATTTCAATAAAACAGATAGTTTTCCCTGGAGTTAGAGAATACACATTTCATAAGTTACTTTGTTACTTGTACACGGACGAAGTACCAGCGATTTCATCGGCCAGATGTTTGAATCTTTTGGAATTAGCTAATAGATTGTGTTTACCAAGATTGGTTAATCTTGTCGAGAGCAGAGTAATCGAGGATCTTAAAAGATTATCGCAGAACGAAGGGAACGAGGCCGTTGAAAATTGTTTGAGATTATTGGAACCTTGCAAGGTCGGTAAATTAAAAAACGAATGAACTTTCTTTCCTTTTTACGTAGAAGAGATAATATATTTTTTTTGTTTGTTCGTTTTTTTTTCCTCTTTTTCTTTTTTCTTTTCTTTTCTTTTTTGTATTCTTTTTTTTTTTGTATTTTTTTGATCGTAGTTACACAATGCGGATCAATTAGCGGACTGGTGTATGAATCATCTGTGCGTGAATTATAATAAACTATGTAAGATGTCACCTCGTAGCGTGCGCTTACTTCATCCAGAAAATCAAGAATATTTGAATGAACATCGATGGCCGCCAGTGTGGTACGTGTATTATTATTATTATTATTATTATTATTATTATTATTATTATTATTATTATTATTATTATTATTAATATTATTATTATTGTTATTATTATCATCATCATTATCATTATCATCATCATTATCATCATCATCATCATCATTATCATCATCATCATCATCATTATCATCATTATTATTGTTATTATTATTATTATTATTATTATTATTTATAATTTTAAATCTTAAATTTGATACGTTCGATTACACTATCATTCTCCCTCCCTCTCTCTCTCTCTCTCTCTCTCTCTCTCTCTCTCTCTCTCTCTCCCTCTCTCTCTCTCTCTCTCTCTTTCTATATATGTATTTTTTTTTCTTTATAATTCTCTCTCTCTCCTTCTCTCTCTTTCAACAGGTATCTGAAAGACTACGATTATTATCAAAAATGTCTAGCCGAACAGGTTCGCGAGAACAAGCCTACCTTGAAAAGAAATCGGAATCAATCGGTTTGCTTGTGTTTCTCAGGCTCAAGTAAAACTAGACGTGAGAGTACGAACAATGGCGCCGTTAATGGCGGCGCATCGGCTACGTCGACTGAACAACAAGCAGCCGAACGTCCTCTTTTTGATGCCACGACGGAATCGGGGGAACAGGCTGTATGACAGGAGCCTAGCGGCCATAGCCGCTCCGTCAGATTCGTTCTGATATTACCTGTGCTCTTGGTCTTCATTTGCACCATTTTTACCATTTTGATACTCCTACAGATTTATACTTAAGGTACGCGAGAATTACTAAAGAAAAATAAAAAGAAAAATAAAAATAAAAACCACACATACGTAACACACGTATATACACGGAGAGCGAAGAAGATGAAGATGAAGATGAAGATGAAGAAGAGAAGAAAAAGAGAGAGAAAAAAAAAAAGGAAAGAACAAAAGAAAAGAGTACACGTACGTGTATTAACGTAATATTATTTTCAAAGAAGAAAATGTTCGGCCGTTTACGATTTAAAGCCACGTTATTTCAAATCGTCTCATTTTCTTTTTTTTCTATCCCCCCGCCCTAACCCCCCCCCCCACCCAACCACCCAATGCGACGTTTCGATGAAAACGAAAAGAAATAAAGAAAGTGCGAACGTCGATTAACAGAAAAGAAAATGTTTATAATCGAGAAAAACTAACGATGTAATTTTGAATAAATGATAATGACGATGACAATGATGGCTTTGAGAAGAGAATAGAAGCATACAAAGAATCAACAAAAACAACAACAATAACAACAACAGCTACATCAAGAAAAAATTGATAAAATATATGAAATATTAAAAATGATTTTCAAAGGAAAACAAGAATAACTACAATAATGTCAACAACAATGTCAACAAAATTGTTAAAATGTTTTTCAAAGGACGTACACATAAATATATATACACACATACACACACACACAACGTACATACATACATACATGCATACATTTGATCCGCGCACACCCATAATTTTTTTTAAAAACTTTCGTGCCTTTTTTTCCGTTGTGCGATCTCCCTCATAACGAAAAAAAAAAAAACAAACACACACACACACACACACACACACATACACACAGATAAGACGGGGTATAAGTTAAAGCGTACATACGTATGATGTTGAGTAACGACGCGTTCTTAATATCTCAAAAATAAAAAAAAAGTTCCTTTCTGCAGATCGTCTCGATCGAAATCCAATATGAAATGATCGAGATTATTTCTTGCCTATAAAATTCCTTTTGCAAAAAAGAGGAAGCGCAATATATTTTGGAAAAAAAGGAATGAGAAAGAGATAGATAGATAGATAGATAGATAGATAGATAGATAGATAGATAGATAGATAGATAGACAGATAGATAGGTAGGTAGATAGGTAGGTAAATAGATAGGTAGATAGGTAGATAGACAGGTAGATAGAAAGAAAGAGATAGAGATAGAGATAAAGATAACGAACGAATTAATCATAAGAATGGGGGAAGGGGGGAGAAAGAAAATCACAACAAAAGCAAACGAACAAATAAACAAACAAACAAACAAAATAAACTGAGAATCCTGCCGTTCGTTTTGGAGAAATCGAGACTGGCAAAACATCGTCCAACGCGGATTTTGAAAATTTATCGCGACGGGCTTTATTCGCGCGCTTTGTCATTATTATTATCATTATTATCATTATTATTATTATTATCATTATCATTATTATTATTATTATTATTATTATTATTATTATTATTATTATTATTATTATTACTATTACTATTATTACTATTATCATTGTTATTATTGTTATTATTATTATTATCATTATTATTATTATTGTTGTTGTTATCTTCTTGTAAGATTACCTCGAACGCTTTATTGTCTTTCGACAATATTGACTAATATCCCGCGCGAGCCTTTTTTAACAACCCCTTTCGGCACAGGGACGTTCAACGCGAGGAGTAGCGCATTTTTAACGGAGGAAACGAAAGAAACAAGGAAGAAGAAAAAAAAAGAAGATAAAGTAGTAGAAGAAATAGAAGATAAAGAAGAGGGAGGAAAAGAAGAAGAAGAAAAAAAGAGAAACAAAATAAAAGGTAAATATAAAAGTAAAGTAAAATAAAAATAAAAAAAAAAAAAAAATAAAAGTAAAGATAAAGGTAAAAATACGAAATAAGAATAAAATAATGTAGAAGGATTTTAAGGGAAAAGAAAAAAAAAAAAAAAATAAAGAAAAGAAAAAGAAAAGAAAGAAAAAGGAAAAGAAAAAAAGAAAAAATGAAAGAAAAAAAGAAAAAATTACCGCAGAGAGCTCAAAGACGTTTCAAAGATTATAATCTCGACTAAATTATGAGCTAAGTCGTTGATTTTCGTTGATATTTGCGTCAGACTGAAGAATAAGAGCAATAGTTTTAGATTATAATAATAATAATAATAATAATAATAATAATAATAATAATAATAATAATAATAATAATAATACGTACGTACACTTGCATACCTATTAATATACATAAATACATAAATACATGCATACATAATTGCGTACGTACTATAAGGAATGATATACATAAATTAGTGATGTAAAAAAAAAGAGAGAGAGAGAGAGAGAGAGAGAGAGAGAGAAAAAGAGGAAACCAAAAAGTGTCGTAAGTGTATCACTTAAAAAAAAAAAAAAAAAAAAAAAAAAAAAAAACTGTAACGCTTAAATTTGTGCGAATTTTTTATTCAAATTTCGACGAATAATTCAAATACGCGGAACCATCCGTATTTTACCTCTTGTCACAAAACTCATCCATTCCAACACCCTCTTCCTCCACTTCCCATTTTTCGGGCCCAAATCATACATATACATATATATACACATATATACATACAAATAGAAATATAGCGGAAACATAAACACGAGTTCTTTCGAGTGCAAGGAATCGTCGATTTTATTTTTTAATTTCAAAATGTTATCCATTGTGATAGAACCTCCTAATGCATACATACATAAAAAATATAAAAAAGTTTTCTGAGATGCCGAAAATAGTTCCCTTGTGTGTTTTTTTTTTTTGCTTATGTTTACGATTATAAACAAAAAAAAAAAAAAAGGATAAAAACGAACGAACGAACGAAAAATTACAATGGAATTATTTTGAGATTAGGAAGACATCTTGGAATTAGATTTTTAAGAGAAATTTGTCAGACCTCAAACGAGATCGCATTTATACATTTGAAGAATGCTCTTAGGCGCAACCTAAAATCATCATTATGAGAGATCTCAAAGGAACAAATTAATTTCAGTTAATCATTTTTCAATTTGTTACTCGTTTTTTATTTATTTATTTATTTACTTATTACATATATATATATATATATTTTTTTTTTCTTTTCTCTAGCTTCGGTTTTAACAAATATACTAAAATGTATAAAAAATGTGATCCCCATAGAGAAAGAGTTAGACCTTTCAGGTTGCTTGACCTAATGTGCCTCTTACGGTAAATACGGTCTTAGGTACACCCCCAACCCCCATCCCCATCGGTAAAAGATATTTCAGAATGATATTTTTCACACGAATAGACGATAAATGACGACAATTGTAACATATCGATTATGGTATCTATCGATTACGATTAACGATTTTATCTAAGCTTAATGATGATAACATGATAGAAAACATGAAATCAAAGAGAAAAAAAAAAAAGAAAAAAAACGAGAGGGAGAAAGAGAGAGAGAGAGAGAGAGAGAGAGAGAGAGAGAGAGAGAGAGAGAGAGAGAGAGAAATATATAAGTACAATACATAGAGAATGAATGAGCGAGTGAAAAAGAGAGAAAGGAAGAAAGAAAGAAAAAAGAAAGAAAGAGATATCACGTTTGTAAAAGTTGCGCAATAAGATTTTTTGAAGGACATTATAATAGTATTAATTAATACGCGTGGAAAAAATTTCGCGACCCTTCACCTTCCATCCCCGTCTTTAGCCGCTAACTACCTCCCCACCCCCACCCCCGCCTCATCACCCCTTTGCACCTTTTTTCATGGTCTCGCGCGCTTTATTATCCTTGCACGAGAAAAGAAACGTGTGAAAAGGAACTTGATGCGTTTTTTTGTTTGTTTAATGTCGACCATTTATTAATAATTATGAATTGATTTAATAATGCGATATATATATATATATATATATATATATATATATATATATATATATAATGGAAAACACGTTAAATCTATAAGAAAATTAATCGATCATTAATATATAAATTCATTTGGATAATTCATTCGATCATTCTGTATTTCATTCTTCTTCGTTGTCGTTATCGATATCGGATATATTGTTTTATTTCATTTAACACACAAACTCGCACGTACACAAACACACACACACACACACACACACACGTCATAAAATAAATAAATAAATACATAATAATAATATTAATAATAATAATAGATAATCTTGAATATAATCACGTGAATTAAAGAAAAAAAAAAAAAAAAAAAAAAAAAAAAAAAGAAAAGAAAAAAAAGAAAAAAAAGAAAGAAAGAAAAAGAAAAAAAAAAAGACATTGTGTAAAACGTATCATCGAAAATGCTTACGTTTATATTCTTATCGATATCACTTATTCGCGCGCGCAAAGAAAAAAAGAAATAAAATAAAATAAAACACACACACAAGAGGAAGAGGAAGAAGAAGAAGAAGAACGGAGAAAAAAAAATTCGTATTTAATCGCTAAAGAAAAAAGAAAGAAAGAAAGAAAGAAAGAAAGAAAAAAAAAAAAAGGAAAAAAAAATATTCGTAGCTCGTAACACATTTAAGGGAAAAAAAAAAAGAAGATAAAAAAGAAAAAAATAAAAAGAATAAAAAAAAAATAATAATAATAATAAAAAATTATTTGTAAAGGACGCTCGACGTATGTAATAGGATCGTTAAAGGGTGTTACTATTGAAGGATTTGTCGATAGCACGTGGATGTATAATATGTTCGCGCATACATAAAAAAGGGGGAAAAAAAAAGTCAAGAAGAAGAAAAAGAAACAGAGCAATAAAAAAAAAAAAGAAAAAAAAGAAAGTAAGAAATGACAGAAGGAAGAAAGGAAAATAAATGTTGTCATACGCTCTCGCATATTCGAACGTTGTATTATAAACGGTATTAAAAATCATAAATCGTTAAGGTCATCATGTTCGGACGTTAATGAATTTTTCTATGGGTCGTTCTTTATAAAAAAAAAAAAAAAAAATGGGCGGGACGTGTGGCGAAAAGGAATTAAAATTTTTTTTCGTCGTTTACGAATAAACGAATATACATATGTATCATCATCGATGATATATTTTCATCGCGTTCCGCTTGCAGATCTTAAATTAATCGTAATTTTCATGGTACCGAACGAACAGTTCGCAATAATAATTGTATCGCGTGATATACGCACCTAGGCAGACAGAGAGAGAGAGAGAGAGAGAGAGAGAGAGAGAGAGAAAAAGAAAAGAAAAAGAAGGAAGTATAAATAATTGCCTGAATTGATAAGATGTGGATGAAGAATGAAGGATGAAGGATGAAAGATGAAGATTTTTAAAAAGAAGAAAAAAGAACAAGATGAAAGACGAAGATTTTTAAAAAGAAGAAAAAAGAAGAAGATGAAAGACGAAGATTTTTAAAAAGAAGAAATTTAAGAATTCACGTTCGTTTCGAGTGAAAATGAGAATAACGTCCTATATTTGTTATACGTCACGTCAATTTCGATGTCAATGTCGTCCTTCGTCGCTCATATACGTAATATACGTATAATATTTTATACTGAGACAATTGGTAAATAATAAGATTTTAAATATGGTTTAAATTAATGATATATATTAAGTAAACACATATATATATATATATATATATATATATATATACATATGTGTGTATGTATGTATGTACGATGTATATGTGTATGTCTGTTATGTGTATGTGCGTGTGTATGAGCGAGTGATTGCGCGTGGAATTAGACGAAGCCGATAAAAGAAGAAAGGAAGGAAGAAAGAAGCAAAAGAGAAAGAAATAATATACGCACGTGCGAAAATAGAAAAGAAACGAGAAAGCAAAAGTAAAAAAAAAAAAAAAAGGAAAAAAAACAGAAAAAAACCGAGAAAGAGAAATGGCGATGAAGAGCGCCAGTTAGTAACGACATCTGGCGATCGTTTCGCGAATCTTCGAAGAACCATTCGAATTCGGAAAAAAAAAAAAATGAAGGAAAATTAAGGATTGGATGTAATCCCGTTCCGAAATTATATTTTTAAGATTAATTAATGAGAGAAAAAAAAAAGAGAGAGAGAGAGAGAGGGAAAATAATGAAAAAAAAAAGAACAATGAAACATAATTCGAATATATTCGCGAATAGATCGTACAAGCGCGTACAAATTGTACTCTCGACGAAGGCCTCGGAAAAAATATAATATATATACATATATATATATATATATATATATGTACATATATTATATTTTTATATCGGATATATATAGATATATACACATATAGAATCGTAAGAAAGAAAGTTTTTTTTTTTCCTTTCCTTTTTTCTTTTCTTTTTTTTTTTTTTTTCCTCTTTTCTCTTAACGACTAAGATCGAACGGCGGAGTACCTATACACACGATACCGATGCGAAAATATAAGGATAGAAAGAAGACATATCCATTACTTACACTTAGCTTTTGAATTCTTCTTTTCCATTCATTCATTTATCCTTCCTTTGGATCATTTATTCTTGAAATCAAAGCGCTGATACGTGTCTCGTAGAATGTCTCTTCATTTTTGAAAACGTCCGTTACCACTTTCTGTCCATTCTTTCGATCTCACACATTAATTATTACACACAGAGAATATATATACACATACACACACACACACACGCGCGCGCGCGCGCGTATACACACATCATCAGAAAATCCTGCGTATATGAATTGTATTATACAAGAGACTACATAAATATAATAATCTTACGTTTTTGTAGTCATCTACACTATAAAAATTGAAATTCGTTGAGAGAGAGAAATATTGACGTTTTTACAATCGATCATTATTATAACTAGAAGTAAAAAGAAAAGAAAGAAAAAAAGGTAAAAAAGAAAAAAAAAAAAAGAAAAAGAAAAGAAAAAAAGAAAGAGAAACAAAAGAACAAAAAGTAATAAAAGAATCGTTGCAGTCGAAGAACATCTCTAACAAAGTACGTATGAAGGATATAAATAATACACTGTTGAAAATGTTTTTAGATAACCGATATCGACAATCCGTAATGTGTATGTACCTTTTAAGTATCTTCGAATATCACGTTTTTTTTTCTTTAACGGCATCGCGAAATATCCAGATAGCTTTCTTTTCCTTCGAAATTAAACGGCAAAAGAAATTCACCACGATTGCAAACTAATATGTATACATAAAAAAAAAAAAAAAATTAATAATAATAATAAAAAGTAAAAAAGAAAAAAAAAATAATTAAAAAAAAAAGAAGAAAAACAAAAGAAATGAAACGATTGTCGCGGATGACTGGAAGAAAAAAATGACGATCGCGACTACAGGAAGCAAAAAAATGACGATCGCGACGATAGGATTTTAAAAGAGCGCGAAATTTCAAACGAGTACCAATACCATTCTACTGGGTGGTACTTAAAAAGCGCACGCAGCAGCTATTGTTATATTAATTCAGCTTATGTCCTGATCACAAGGATGAAAAATAAACGTGTACAAAGATAATTAATCTTTTACTTAGTTAACGAAGGAGAGAGAGAGAGAGAGAGAGAGAGAAAAGAAAAGGAAAAAAATACTCGTTGATACGCGATTGAAACTTTGCAAAAGAAAAAAAAAAAACAAAAAAAAATGAGAAGAAACGCAATATCCTAAAATCCGTTCTAACCTTACTAATCGAGACGCTGGTCGTCTTTAAGTTCTTCAAACACAAGGCGCTAAATGAGAATAGAAAATATAAAAGAAAAAAAAATAAATAAATAAAAATACAAATAAAAATTAAAAGAAAAAAAAAAAAAAAAAAAAAAAAAAAAATTTTAGTCTCGCAAAGAATATAATCCCTTTTACGGCACAATAATATTAATTATATTAAACATTATATCATTTTTAATATTAACATTTTTTTCATACTCCACTTTGTGCCTAATTCACTTTCTTACATATACTATCAAAATGTGTCCTGGCTAATATAATGTTCTATTTACATACACATATTAATAATCTCTACAGGACTGGCCTGTGATATCCTGAATACATTTAAGCATTAAGTATCTCAAGATTTTACTCGATTATCCTAAATTATTACGTCAAAAAATATATCAAAGAAATAGTACTTAACAACGATAAATGGAAGCTTAAATAGGCATATATATATAAATGAAAGTGTATATATATATATATATATATATATATATATATATATATATATATATATATATACACCTTCATTTCTTGGCAAGATTTAAACTATTTTGAAACGGAAGGATTATTATATCCATTGATTATTCAAGAACAAAAAAAAATATGTCCAATATTTCTGTTGAAATTTTTAAAAAAAGCTATATATTATTTGCATTAGATATAATCTTATACGATCATATGTATCATATTATAATTGTGAATATGAGTGAGCAAAAGCCATGGTGAGAAGGAGTTTAAAAAATATGTCATTTATGTCAGATAACAATTTCGTAATAAATCATATATGTTCAGTATGACTTTTGTTTACAATTTTTTTTTTTATGTCGATACAATTAAACATTTCTATTACATATTATCTTAATCATAATGAAGCTATAACGAATTTGTTTCTTTTGGAGAGATCTTCTATTTCTTTTTTGTTTGTTTTTTTTTTTTTTTTTAACAAATATGAATTATTTATGATATTAAAAGTATAACCTATATATCATATTTACAATGCGATTAAAATTATGTATTGGTTTAATATAATAATTATATAGGCGTTGCTAATGTTTTCATTGTAGATACTAATTCGTCATATAGATCCTTATATTCAGGATGTTCTTTGATAAGTACCATAAGGCTACCACGTTTTACACCCATAGCAGTACCGATATCCAATCTAGAAGGAGTATAACAGTATGGAATATCTTTATCCTCGCAGACGATTGGTAAATGACACATTATCTCTATTGGAAAAACATCTCCGGCAAAAATGACTAATCTAAAGGATTTAAATTTATAAACGTTATTACGTATACATTAATACAACTTATTAATGAAGCTTTTGTTTTTTTTTTTTTTTTTTTTTTTTGTCTCACCCCTTTTCCCCTTTGCGTATGTGTTTCTGCACGTCTTTCAATCCATTGCGTAGATACGTTCTATGTTTTGATGCTATATAATAAAATATTTCAAATCAATCGTAGAATTATTGGTTAATATTATAAGAGGATAATTCGAAGATACATTAAAATTACCTTTTTTTATACATTTATAAATTTTCTTCGCCAATTTTCTCGATGCCATTGGTTTAGCAATAGAATTAACATACTTCAATTTATCTTCATAACTAAGTTCTCCCCCTTCTTGTAAACTTTCATCTACTTCCATTTTAACAATCGATTCGTTCATTATTTTAACAGAAATTAATATAATTCCCAAACTAATATATTTTTAATAATATTTTTCTCGCACTCTCTCTCGAACACGTGTTTTGTGCGTCTATCTGAACTATCTCTTTGTAAGATATGAAAACTACTAAATTCAACCGAAGCGACATCTATGAATGGAATTTGACAATGACGATAAATTCAAAATTATTCCTATCGATATTCTCACACATAGGTTTGTTTTTATTAATAACTAATACCAATGATAATTTTAATTAAATATATTTATTATATCATTTGTTTGATATAATACGCAAAACAACAAAAAATAGATATTCTTGTTATCGAATTATATATTGGTATTGATGATCTTTCAAAATCAGCTGTCCGTCAGTGGTGCCAACTTTATCAAATGATATTAAAAAAAAAGACCGCGGATATTTATTTGCTCTTATTTAACAAATATTTATATATATATATATATATATATATATATATATATATATGTATATATATATATATATGGATACACATGCAGTAGTATATCAATATTTATAAATAATAAAATAACATTCTACAAGATGAAACAAATTCATTGATAAATCGATAAAATTGTTTGTATCTAAGAGGAATATAATGTTCTTTGTGTTTGTTAGTACACTGTATATATACATATATATATATATATATATATACATCCCATAATGCGCAGACATACCGTTGACAATGGGAATTTTGAAAAATGCCTTGCTTTGATCGAAGAAGAATGGTAGGAGAGTGATAATTAGCGCGTATCGGTTGTGTATATACACCGCGGCGCCACTGAACTCCAGTGTAGCAACTCATCTCGTATTACGATCGTATCACGTCGTCGTTTCTTTACTCGTGTCTCGTGAAAGCTTAATCCTATCGTAAAATGCCTCCGAATTTGGACGATTGCGTGAAAATGGCGGAATAAAATGGCAGGACGTAGATCGACTTTAAGCAATGTCGAATCCTTATCGGGATCAGGAAATACTGATCCTTTAAGAGAATTATTCGAAGCCTGTAAAACTGGTGATCTTACGAGAGTTAAGGCGTTGGTTACACCAAAGACAGTTAATGCACGAGATACCGCTGGACGCAAGGCCACTCCACTGCACTTTGCAGCTGGTGAGCTCAATCATATCGTGGACAAATGAATGATC
The DNA here is from genome assembly GCF_912470025.1 of Vespa velutina. Lineage (NCBI taxonomy): Eukaryota > Metazoa > Arthropoda > Insecta > Hymenoptera > Vespidae > Vespa > Vespa velutina. Next base: position 1,063,532 of record NC_062192.1, read on the forward strand.
CTTTGTTTTTATAATACCATTTTGACAATAAATACATTTACCAAGAGATAAATGTCGTGTGGTTAATTTTACAAAAAAAAAAAAAAAAAAAAAAAAAAAAAAAAAAAAAAAAAAAAAAAAAAATATTGACACGATACATCACTCGAGCATTTTTATAAAATTTTTTTTAATAAAATAAAAAAACTTTGTCTTTGTTGCTTTTCTATATTTTTTCTTTTCTTCCTTTTTATTTATTTATTTCTTTTTTTTTTTCCCCCCCCATTCGGATCTTTCTATCCTGACGATATAATCCAAAATTTTGTTTTCATGCATTGTTGAACAGGCTATGGGAGAATAGACGTAGTAGAGTTTCTTCTTTCTGCCGGTGCATCGATTCAAGCAAGAGACGATGGTGGTTTACATCCACTGCATAACGCATGTTCTTTCGGACATTCCGATGTTGTAAGATTACTTCTTGAAGCAGGAGCTAATCCTAATACAAGAGATAATTGGAATTATACACCTTTGCATGAAGCTGCCATTAAGGTATTACTTCTAAAGAAATTGATAAAACGTTATTGAATTAATTATAAAATTCTTTAAATGATATTATCCCTTCTAAGGGTAAGATAGACGTATGCATAGTATTGTTGCAACATGGAGCTGATGCAAATATTAGAAATGCCGAGGGAAAGACTGCATTGGAATTGGCAGACGCTGCTACTAAGCCAGTTTTAACAGGAGAATATAGAAAGGATGAACTTTTAGAAGCTGCAAGATCAGGAAACGAAGAAAGATTATTACAGCTTTTAAATCCACTTAATGTCAATTGTCACGCTAGTGATGGACGAAGATCAACACCTTTGCATTTAGCAGCTGGATATAATAGATCTAGAGTTGTACAAATTCTTCTTCAAAATGGTGCGGACGTACACGCGAAGGACAAAGGGTATGCATAATGAATGAAATGATAAAAAAGTTTTTATTAAATTATATAGAAAAATGAATATGGAGATTTTATTTAACAGAGGACTTGTTCCCCTTCATAATGCTTGTTCTTATGGACATTTCGAAGTAACAGAAGCACTTCTTAAACATGGAGCTGCTGTAAATGCTAGCGATTTATGGGCATTTACTCCATTGCATGAAGCCGCTAGCAAATCCAGAGCAGAAGTTTGTTCTTTACTTTTAAGCGAAGGTGCAGATCCAACTCAATTGAATTGTCACAGCAAAAGCGCTATCGATGTTGCACCTACCGTAGAATTACAAGAAAGATTAGCATGTAAGTATTGTATTATTTATATATTTAAGAACTGACGTGCAATAATTTTGCTATTCTTTTTTTTTTCTTTTTCCTTTATTCATTTTTTAGACGAATATAAAGGCCATTGTTTATTGGACGCCTGCAGGCAGGCTGATCCAACTAAATTGAAAAAGTATTTGTCTCAGGATGTTGTCAATTTTAAACATCCATATACCGGGGATACGCCATTGCATTGCGCGGTTGCATCGCCTTATCCAAAACGAAAACAGATTATCGAAATTTTGATTAGAAAAAATGCTGCCATGAATGAGAAAAATAAAGACTTTCTTACGCCTTTACACGTGGCTACTGACCATTCGCATTACGATGCAATGGATATATTACTTAGGCATAATGCTAAAGTAAATGCATTAGATGGCCTAGGACAAACTGCTTTACACAGGTAATGTTAATCGTTAGAAAATTCGTCAAAAGTTAATGATCCCGAATGATATCAAGTTCACCAAACTAAAAACGTATCCGTGTACTTAGGTGCGTTAGAGAGGACAATGTGCAAGCATGTAGAATATTGTTATCGTACAACATCGATCCTTCAATTGTATCTCTTCAAGGTTATACGGCGGCACAAGTTGCCGCGGAAAATGTTTTAAAAATATTACAAGGTATATAATGTCATGAAAAATATTTTCATCCTTTCTTTATATATAATTCAAATATTTCTAATTAATACTAAACGTATATTATTTCTAGATCCACCTAGTGGAACCGACGACGCAGAAGCACAGCTTTTAGAAGCTAGTAAATCCGGCGATTTGAATGCTGTAAAAAGAATTTTACAAACAAATCCACATGCCGTAAATTGTCGCGATTTAGATGGCCGACACTCTACACCTCTGCATTTTGCAGCAGGTTTTAATAGAGTGCCCGTCGTCGAATACCTTTTGGCACATGGTGCGGATGTGCATGCCAAAGATAAAGGGTATATATATGTATATCTATACATACATACACACACACGTATACACATTATCTTTTGTCAAAATTAAGGATAATTTAACTTGAACTCGTTTAAAGTGCTTATTCTAACGTTGCCGATGATTATCGCAATTAATCCAATTTAATTTTATAGCGGATTGGTGCCCCTTCACAATGCTTGCTCTTATGGTCATTACGAAGTAATAGAATTATTAGTAAAACATGGCGCATCAGTGAATGTCGCAGATTTGTGGAAATTTACTCCCCTTCACGAGGCCGCGGCTAAAGGTAAATGCGAAATCGTTCGATTGTTATTAAGGCACGGCGCAGATGCAACTAAAAAAAATAGAGACGGAGCAACTCCTCTTGATCTAGTAAGAGAAGGGGACCAAGATGTTGCAGATTTATTGTGTGGAAATAGTGCCCTTTTGGATGCCGCAAAAAAAGGAAATCTAGCCAGGGTGCAAAGGCTGGTTACGCAAGATAACATCAATTGCAGAGATACCCAAGGTCGGAACAGTACGCCTTTACATTTTGCTGGTAAGTTTCAATCACTTTTTTGTTCGTTTCATTTTTTTTCTTTTTTTTTTTTTTTTTTTTTTTTTTTTTTTCAAATGTATAAATCATTGAGGATTAATAAAGAGAGGGAGAGAGAGATAGAGAGAGAGAGAAAGAGAGAGAAAAAGAAAAGGAAAAACTTCAATTGTAATATATATTGTTAAAACTTTGATATATAGCGGGTTATAACAACTTAGAGGTAGCAGAATTTTTGCTAGAAAGAGGAGCGGATGTAAACGCACAAGATAAGGGTGGCTTAATACCTTTACATAATGCTTCAAGCTATGGACATTTGGATATAGCGGCATTACTTATTAAATATAATACAATAGTAAATGCAACTGACAAATGGGGCTTTACACCACTCCATGAGGCTGCACAAAAAGGAAGAACACAATTGTGTGCTCTTTTATTAGCACACGGTGCCGATCCTTTTCTTAAAAATCAAGAAGGACAAAGTCCAGTAGATTTAGCGAGTGCGGACGATGTACGTTGTTTGTTGCAAGATGCTATGGCTTCCCAGCAAGTAGTGCCGTCTGTACCATCGGGTAATAATGGCGTTGGTCTTGGGATTAACATTAATGGGAATGGTGGTAGTACTATTAATAGTAGACCACCTAGTATCGTTGCCGGTAATTAATACATACATATATATGCATTACAATTTCTTTTTTTTTTCTTCTTTTCTTTTCTTTTTTAATTTAAAAGTGAACAACTCTATTGATATGTTTTTTCCACTTTTCGCTTTTTTTTTTTTTTTTTCTTTTGTAATCAGTACCAGTAACTCCACCACCACCGCTTACTCAAGAAACAGTTATTATGCCTTCTGGAGCTGCAATGACTTTATGCGTTCCGTTAGCTCGGCCATCGTCTTGTCTAAGCCCTATGCCACCATCTGACTCGAATTCTGAAAGAGAATCTAAAGATATGTGCAAAGAAAATAATAGTTCGAACATTACGACCGTAGCGGGCTTCCTTCAAAGTCTTGGATTAGAACATTTGCTCGAATTATTTGAAAGGGAACGTATTACGTTGGATATATTGGCGGAAATGTGTCATGAAGATTTGAAACAAGTTGGCGTAACTGCTTATGGATATAGGCATAAATTAATTAAAGGAATGGAAAAATTATTAACCACCGCCACGGGAACACTATGGCAACCGTCCATTACTCCTGGTACATTGTTAGTGGATTTGTTGACCGAGGATAAAGAATTTTTAGCTGTGGAAGAGGAAATGCAAAGTACCATTAGACAGCACAGAGATAATGGACATGCCGGTGGTATCTTTTCACGGTATAACATTGTTAGGGTGTGTATATCATAAAAAAAAAAAAAAAAAAAACAAAAAAAAACCAATCGATTCTCTAACATTATCGTTCATATTATTAGATACAAAAGGTTCAAAATCGGAAATTGTGGGAACGTTATGCCCATAGAAGACAAGAAGTAGCTGAAGAAGTTGGTGCAGCTGCTCCAGCATCGCCTGGAACAGGTCCTAGATCCACACCAAGTTCTGCAGTTCCTCAAGCAAATGAAAGAATGTTATTTCATGGCAGTCCCTTTATAAATGCAATTGTACAGAAAGGTTTCGACGAAAGGCATGCATATATCGGCGGTATGTTTGGTGCTGGGATATATTTTGCAGAGCATAGTAGCAAAAGCAATCAATATGTATATGGTATATGCGGAGGTACTGGGTGTCCTTCTCATAAGGATAGAAGCTGTTACATCTGTCACAGGTTAATATTATTATTTATGTAAAAGGAAAAAAAATATATAACATGGTATTTATTATTTTTATTCTGTCATTTATTTTGTTTAGGCATTTATTACTTTGTCGAGTTACCCTGGGTAAATCGTTCCTACAATTTTCTGCAATGAAGATGGCTCATGCACCGCCTGGTCATCATAGTGTAATGGGTAGACCATCCCAAGGTGGTTTGGCTTTCCCTGAATATGTTGTGTATAGAGGAGAACAAGCATACCCTGAATACTTAATAACATACCAAATTGCAAGACCTCAACAAGAAAGTGGTGGAAGTGAAAGTGTTGAGGAACGGTGATCAGAAGAGCCAGGCCCTGCAGCAAGATTACGAAGCTTATGTTGCTGCCAGAGACCAAGAACACACGGTACCTTGTCTTAGAACTGATTATGACTTTATTCATTGTATTCAAATTTCTTTGATTGAATCAACAAATGTTATCCATGATAACGATAATCCAATTGACTATAAGAACTGATACAGGCATTTAATTTTCAGTATATTTTAATTATTATTATTATTATATATATATATAAACATACAAATTCACATGTGCATTGAGAATTTACATTAGAACAGATATATTTTCCAACAGTATTATAATTAAAAATTTATTCCTTATTTATATATATGGATATCTTTATGGGGGGTGGGGGGCGGGGGGGAGTATTATATTTTAGACTAAACATTTTGATTCTGAAAAGTATTTGAAATATGAGACAATATGATAAATAAATTTTCAACA
>NC_062192.1:1073817-1081317 GCF_912470025.1 Vespa velutina
CGTACCAAAGGATAAACGTCGACGTCCTATCTGTATTCTTCGTCGTCGTCGACACGTGAAAGATTCGTACGACGACGAGGAAACGAATTTTAACAACACGATCGTTTTAATTAAATACACCATTTTATATTTCTATCGATTATAATTTATATATATATATATTTCTATTTCCCTAATCTATGAAAACGTGAGGAAGGGAAGAAAAACATAAGGGAAAAATAAAGGAAGATCTTTGAAGTAATTCTATAGTGTATTCGCACGTTAAATATACAACAACGCAAGAAATTATTCATCAGATATATCATACATGCATACATGTATATACATATATATATATATATATACACATATATATCCTTCGAAAGATGAAATTGATAAATTCGAATGAGATAATTGTCGCATCGTGTTGTAGTTCTATGAAACGTACTCCAAAGAAATTTTAATAACAACAACGTCGACGCGTTGTCCGTTGGGCCAAAGTTCTCCGGGGAAAAAAAAACAAAAAAAAAAAAAAAAAAAAAAAAAAAGAACAAAGAAAAAAGCAAAATAAGAAAAAAGAATTACGGGAAAGCGTGAGAAATAACGCGCTAGTTCGTGAGTGCGTGTGAGAGAGAAAAAAAAAGAGAGAAAGAAAGAGAGTGGAGCCTAGACACGTTTTACTATCGGGAGAAGATATCGGAAAATACAATATATATATATATATACACACAATATATATATATATATATTTTTTTTTCTTTCCATTCAACGGCACCTTTGGCTACACCGGTCTCGCTTGACGTAAAGAAATACGTAAGTAATATCGAACGAATTTTCTAAATATTTTTTATTGCATGGTTAAGGATCAAAGGGGCGTAGAACGATAGGAAGAAACGTTTAAGAATCGTTCGTAAGCCGAAAGGGTGGTACTTCTTTCGTTCTCAACCCTCTTTTTCTTAACCACCGATCGAACATCTTGCGTAACACATGAATTATATTACGTGTCGTATTATGCATACGTTTTCTTCTTCCTTTTCTTTCTTCTTTTCTTTTTTTTCTTCTCCCTTTTTTATTTTTTTTTTTTTTTTTTTTTTTTACCTTTTTTCTTTTATTTATTTATTTATTTTTCTCTTTTTTCATTTTTTACTTCACTCGCTTGCGCGACATTTTTAACATACAATTGTATTATTATTCTTATTATTGTTATTATTAGTATTATTATTATTATTATTATCGTTTCAGGAGTATTCGTAATAAATGTCAACATAATCAATAATTATTTTAATACATATACTATCGTTTATATTCATATCTAATATTCAATCATGATTATATAATATCGCATGGGATTTATGAAATTCTATGTGATATATATATATATATATATATATATATATATATATATATATATATATATATATATATATATATATATATATATTATATATCTTCGTGATTTTTCTTTTTTTTCCTGTCTTTTCTATTATATATATATATATATGTGTATGCATGTATGTAGGTATATACGTATATACGTGCATTATACATATGTCGTACTTCGTTAAAACATGAAAATGTAGCTAAGCAAGCGTAAAGATGGCGCCCGTAACGTATAATAAAAGTCTCGGATGTGAAGAAGCACCATGACTTTCTTAATAAACGTGTCATGTGGTATTTTAAGTGCATGGTAAATTTATTCGAAATCGATAACGTTCCTTTGATATGATGTTTAATAAGAAACGTTTCATATTTCGTTGATAGACGAGTATCATTTACAGGCACACATAAATACATGCATATATATATATATATATATATATATATATCTGCAATTATGTAAATATATTGTTTGTATATATATATATATATATATATATATATGTCCACAATTATGAAATGAGTCGAGAGAGTCTAAAAGTAAATGTTTTCTTTTAAAAATATCTGTGCACATACGTAGATACGTATAATACATATATACACATATAAATTTCATAGTGATATATTTATAATACAAGTTGGGCCAAAAGCTCTTATGTTAGTAGTTTCACAATTTAAAAAACGAAAAATTCTAACCTAGAGAGTCTCGGGAAAGTGTAAAATTTATAAGGCTCTCATGTAGAACCTCTTTTGGCCTATCCTATAGTAAATTTTAAGGTTAGGGGAAGAAATACGTTGAGTTTATCGTAAAGGTAGGGAGGGGGTAAGAATTGATTGTCCTTTGAAATTTATTATTACAAAAAATATTTATATAATTATTAATTTAAATTTCTTAAAAGAGAAAATAGAACAAATTCGCAAATTGATTATTTTTAACGTTTCAAATATTTTTTCAAGGCCTCGTTCGTTTCTTTATATATAGATATACATACATACAGATTCAGAGAACAAAATATATTACAAGTCTTTCTTTTTGTATATATGTGTGTGTGTGTGTGTGTGTGTGTGGGAGAAAGAGAAAGAGAAAAAGAGAGATCATAAATAATCATTTGACCCAGTAGCCTTCAACGTACGGATGGATGATCCATCCTTGCCATTCTCGTTGAAGATCCACCAGTTTCATTTTTAGGATCTCATCGTACGAATATAAATCTTTTAACACTTACATCTACATCTGCAATTTGCGATTGCGTATTAATAAACATTTGAAACGTCGTTATCTTTTTCTTTTCTTTTTTCTTTTTTTTTTTCTTGATGTATTTTATTTTTATTTTTATTTTTTCTTTTTTTTTATTTTATTAATTCATTTATTTACATCCATCCATTTTTGCTTGCTTTCGAAAATGGATTGCAGAATTATATATCCGGGCAAGTTAAGAGTTTGTTCTAACGGGATGAGAAAATTAAATTTCAATATCTTGTACACAATTTGAAGTAACTTCTAAACCAGAATAACGGTACTCCCCTCGTCCTCGTCGTCGTAGCTGTTGACGTTGTCGTCGTTGTTGTTGTCGTCGTTGTCGTCTATGAAAATCTTGGGTACTAATCTCTGTTACAACGTAAATACATTAGCGAGATTAGGAATAGAGAATGAAAGAAAGTAAAAAAGAAAAAAAGATATATTAGAAGAAAAGAATGGTAAACAATTTTTATTACGTTAAATACATAAAATAATGTTCGCCATTGTCCTAGATTTTCTAATTTAATTTTTTCTTTTTTTTCTAGATCGTATCGAGGACGATCGATGTGATCTAAATCGAGATCTTTATCGGAATAATAAATTCATCGTATTCTAGATATTTTATCGTTATGTATATATATATATATATATATATATATATATATATATATATATATATATAATTATTGATAGTTCTTTTTTCTCTCCTCTTACGTTTTTCTATTCTTCGTTCCAATTGTAAATTAAATTTCCTTTTTTTATCACCGTTATCACGATCGAAATGATAAAAAAAAGGAGAAATGGAATCGAATCGAATGAGTAAAAGCAAACACAATATCGAATATTTCCATTTGCGTTTAAACTTATATATCGATACGCATATGGTTGAGGGTTAAGAAAAAAAGATTAGTTTAGGAAAATTTCTCTTGTCATTTACATAATACAAGACAAAAGTCGTTTGTATTTATAAACAGATCATTGGATATAATCTAATGTATCACGTATGTACTTAGAATTTTGTCATCTTTCAATTTCTCGTCCTCAAATAAACAAAGATATATAATATAAAAAGTTTCATTTCTCTCTCTCTCTCTCTCTCTCTCTCTCTCTTTCTCTCTCTTTTTCTCCATCTTTTGTATTTATAAAGAATATCACCTATAAACAAATTGTCTCTCGCAGAGTATTTTGAATATTTTGAATTGATTATTGGGAATTCTTAGTCACTTGTTTTGTCCCAAACAAGTAAGACGTATACATTGAACTGATTACAATAGTTAGTATCGAAATTTTCAATATATTTATATATATATATATATATATATATATATATATATATATATTAGTTATTTATTCATATTATAATATTTATTTACATTTAAATATAAACTAGTAAAAATTTTGATATTATTTACTATATAATACATATAAAATACATACATATAATATATATATAAAAAGAGAGAGTATCGATTTCTCTCTCTCTCTCTCTCTCTCTCTCTCTCTCTCTCTCTCTTTATATATATATATATATATATATATATATATATATATGTCTGGTTGCTGTAACCCGTGTTACATCATTCGAAAAAAAATTCGTCTAACTCAATCGCGCATCTTCTTAATTGCATTGTCGCCGTTGAAAGCATATATATATATATATATATATATATACACATATAAGATATTTTAGCGACGCAATTCTTCTGCGTTTACATAGGACTTAATGTTAGGATTTATGAAAGAAGTGTAAAAGTACACGAGATAGAGAAACGAGATTCTCTAGCGAATCGCGAAAATGTATACTCGGACTACTCGTTTCACCTAACGGCGCATGTTTACGTACATATATATATATATATATATATATATATATATATATATATGTATATATATGAACGTAAATATATATATGTACGTTAATACATTTATATATATATATATATTATGTACATACACATATATGTAAATACGTACGTATGTATATGCACATAAGAGTACGTTTAGAAGAAGAAAAAAAAAAGAGGGGACAAATAAGAGACAAAAGTTGTCATCTTCTTTCCTTTTTCTTTTTCTTCTTCATCTTCTTCTTCTTCTTCTTCTTGTCGTGATAGAGAAACATACAGGGTGGTTTTCTTTCACACGCGACACTGTATTATGTTCGTACTTTTTATAGAAATTTAATGTACACTTGGCAGACTTGTTAATTTGTAGTCCTTCGGGATACGCCCGAAGGATATGCAAATTTAGTTAAGAGAAGTGTGTTTTATAAATTACAGACACAGACACGCATATACACATATACAAAAAAAAATATATACATATATATAAAGAAAGAGAGAGAGAGAGAAAAAGAGAGAGACAACTTGTCTCGTTGGCACATCAAACTTTTCGTTATGCAACTGTACTTTGTATGCAGTAGCTTTCGACAGTCTCAAGTGTATATATATCTTAATACATTTTTATACATATATATGTATATATATATATATATATACACACACACACATTATACATATATACATATATATTATGTACGAGTGTATCGTGTGAAAGTTACATATCGACGTATACGACTATCGATCGAGCATTTCTTTTTTTCTTTTCCTCCTTTTTTTTTTTTCTTTCTTTCTTTCTTTTTAGGTAGACCTCTCTTTCGTGGTTCAGCATAAATTCAAGTTAACTTTGCCGTTATGTCTTGCGAATTATTTTTAAAAAAGAAAAAGAAAAAAGAAAAGGAGAAAAGAAAAGATGAAAAATATGTTGTGCAAAACGAGATTCGAAATCTCGAACGTTCGACTTTTTATCTCCGAAGAAATAGATTTATACAAAATATATATATATATATATATATATATATATATATATATATGTGTGTATGTGTATTTATAGAACGAGTAACGTGTTGTCTCGAAGAACAAATTCCTCTTTCCAAGATCGTTGGCCGTTCATTGCCGGCAACTAACTTCCGTGATTCGTTAGGGGGTGGTAGAAGTTGAGAGATGATCTCTCTGTAGAAGTTACACGAGCGGAACCGAAGCTCTAGAAAGTACTTACATACTTCTTCTTCCCCATTATCTATTTGTTTTCAAAGAAACAACACATCTGCCTATCTATCGTGGTATGCAAATGAAGAAAATCAAAAGAAAGAAACTGAGAGCGAGAGAGAGAGAGAGAGAGAGAGAGGGAGAGAGAGAGAGAGAGAAAATGATTAAGCGAAAAGAACACGCGTTACAATATTGTCTAATCTTTGATGTATTGCATCTTGGATGATGAAAAAGAAGAAGAAGAAGGATGAGAATGAGGAGGTGGAGGAGGAGAAGAAATAAAAAAAAGTGTTATGTTAGAGGTTGTCAGGATCGTATTTACTATAAGGCGCATTATGTGCATCTAGAATCCTTATTTACTATATATATATATATATATTTTAAATAAGAATTCATATTGGATAATCATATTTTACAATCTTCTTTGGAACAAACGACAATATAATACAAAGAGAAGGAAATTAAAAAAAAAAAAAAAAAAACCAATCGAAAAAGAGATAAAATCGAGACCGAAAGAAAAAAAAGGCGAAAGTAAAAAATTTGATGGGGAGAGACGGTGGAACGAAAACGGAGTAAGGAGAAAAAAAGAAAAAAAAAAAAAAAAGAAAAGAAAATAGAAAATAAACGAATTTGATTAATTTGAAAGATATTGAAGCTCAGATTGGCTTGATATTATTATTATTATTATTATTATTATCATTATTATTATTGTTATTATTATTATTATTATTATTTATCTTCGTGATAATATCTTCGTGATAATATCCCGATGGGCAAGCGTGTTGCGTTTTTCAAGTTACTTTGAAAAGTATAAATATGGTATCCCAGTAGGGGTGTTGGTTCTTCTATGATCGACTGAAAGACGGCTCCTGACCTCGTGACAACGGAAACGTAAATAAATAAAGCTCGTTGTCCGTTAGTCGCCTTCAATGGACGGGACGACGAGCATCATCGTCGTGTAAAGTTAAATTTAGCTGGCATTCATGGGAGAGCAGATAAAAAGAAATTCTTTCCTTTCTCTTTTCTTTCTCTCTCTCTCTCTCTTTTTTTCTTACTTTTACTCTTACTCTCCCTCTGTTTCATTCTTTCTTTATAAGTTTTATCATTTTATATGTATGAATATGTATATATGTATGTATATATATATATATATATATATATGTGTGTGTGTGTCTATTAAAGATATGTGGAGCTTGTACGGAGGCTCGTTCTAATACGATTAACACATCTTACTTACGCGTGCGTCAAGATCGGAGCCGGCCGGCGGCCGGCCGGTTGCCGGTCGTCTTTTTATTTCTTTCTTTCTTATAAGAGTTGAGTTTTATATGTATATATATATATATATATATATATATATATATATATATATATATATATATGTGTATGAATTTTATATTTATAGAGTTTTATATATATATATATATACGGGGTGAATTGCAGATGAATCGGTAGACTTTTCTTTTTTTATATTTTTTTATGTTTGTTTTGTATCTTTCTTTTTTTTTTTTTTTTTCATCGTTATTTTTTCCTTTTCCTATATATACGATGATGATAATGATGATGATAAATCGCAGAAGAATTGGTAGGTTTTTTTTGTATTTTTGTATTTTATATTTTTTATATTTTCTATATTTGTTTTGTTTTTTCTTTTTCTTTTTTTTGTTTTTTGTTTTTCTTTGATCTTTTAATATCTTTATTTCTTTCTTATAATAGTTAAGAGTTATATATATATATATATATGGTGTGAATCACAGAACAATCGGTAGACTTTTCCTTAAAAAAAAAAAAATGAAAAAAAATGAAAAAAAAAAATGAAAAAAAAAAAAAAATAAAAACAAAAAGAAAAAGTTTCAATCCCTC
>NC_062192.1:1093817-1098817 GCF_912470025.1 Vespa velutina
TTTTTTTTTTTCACTTTGCTTTTCGGACCTCACCAAAAATTTCCAATATTTTTCGGACGGATATATAAATAGTTATATAATCGATAATTAGAGATTAAATGTTCATTTCGCGACAGAAATTAAATTTCAATATTTTGTAAGACTTAATAAGAAAATTAATTATTTCGTTATTGTTTTAGTAATAGTCGAGAAAAAAAAATGATTCGGTCGAATGATAAATTTTATTACTTATTTTCCCTCCCTCCCTCCCCCTCCTTTCTCTCTCTCTCTCTCTCTCTCTCTCTCCCTCTCTTTCTTTTTTTTTTTTTTGAAACGATTAAAAAAAGAAAAAAGTTAAGTTAAAAATCATGAAATTAAATTACTTTTTTTGCAAGAGTTACAAAAAAAAAAAAAAAAAAAAAAAAAAAGAGAAAAAACAAAATTAAGTCAAAAATGATAAATTTAATTACTTTCTTTTTTATTTATTTATTTATTTATTTTCTTTTTTTTTTTTAAGAACATATTAAGTTAAAAATGATAAATTTAATTACTTTTTCTCCCCACGTTTTTTTCTTGGCACGAGTTAATAAAGAAAAAAAAATTAAATTAAAAGTGATAAATTTTATTACTTTGTTTTTCCTCTTCTTTTTTTTTTTTTTTTTTTCTTTCTTTTTTTCTAGAGCAGGAGTTAGAAAAAGAAGCAAAGAGAAGAAGAAAAAAAGAAAGAAAGTAAAGAGAAATTAACTCGATCGATAAACTTTAATTACATATGGTCCTTATTGACTTAGCTAATTAACTCAGGACAACTTATTTACTTCTCGATCACCGAGCAACGTGAATCTGCGTATGTGTGCGTATATATATATATATATATATATATACATATATATACGCGTGTGTTTATACATATGTAAGTTGGTTCGTCGTTCTTCTGGTGTGCCTGTCACGCACTCGTTGCCTGATCAGAAGCGAAATTTAAGAACCGGTCTTGTCTCTATTTACAATACGCGAATCTATATTTTGATATCGAGTTTAATCTACCGTATTGAAAATCATTGATGATGACTACGACGACGACGACTAAGAAGACGAGGAGGATTGTTAACTATAGTTCAAAGTATCTTCGGTTACTATATCGCGTTAAAACAAAAAATAAAAAAAAGAAAAAAAAAAAAAAAAGAAATAACGAAAAAACGTTCGCCGATAAAAAGAATTACGAATTACATAATTACATTTTGAAAATTTCTTTTCGAAGGATCATGAATATTTATTTATTTTTCTACATATTTAAAATATGAAAGTACGTGAGTGTATACGTTTATGCGAATATATATATATATGTATGTATGTATGTATGTTTGTGTAAATGGAACGTGTAAATATTGTCGAGAATAAATTTATAAATATTTGGGTTGATAAAAATATGGCATGTAATGGCGATACGAAGATTAATTTTTCAAAATTCTTCCTATGATAATAATATTTGGTTAGAAATATTTCGTTTCGTTTGATTATTACAAACATTCTAATTTGATCTTTATATTACGATACTTAAAAAATATTCCACTCTCTCTTTTCTCTCTCTCTCTCTCTCTCTCTCTTTCTCTCACTCTTTCTTTCTCTCTCTCTCTCTCTCTTTCTCTCTTTCTCTCGTCGAATACCGATAATAGAGCCGATTCGAAAAATATTCCAAATGATTTCGAAATCGCGGGAATATCACGCATAAGAGATATCTAAATTATATCTATCTTTCTTTTCTATTTATTTCTTTTTTTTTTTTCTCCCATTTTTTTCCTTTTTTTAGCACTATATTAGATTTAATCTTCAGGGTTATTAGGCGGTTACTAGGCGAATCGACAAAAACAAAGTCCACATATGATATATATATATATATATGTATATACGAACACATATACGCGCACACACATACACATATATTATATTGTGCATATAATTAGATGTTTACAAATTATTTTTAGTAACGGGCAGGTATACAAATGACAAATAGGCAAATGAAAATATTTCAAGTACAAATACGAAACGTCGTATTTATCTACTTTTACGATATAAATTTAATCCCTTTTTATCTCGAATGCGCGCGTGCTGAAAAAAAAAAAAAATACTAATTGACCTCACGAATCTTCTTATAATCTAAAACATTTTAAGGATTTTGATAAACCCATAAATTGCGTATCTACATAAAGAACGTTCTCTGATCTTATTTAGCCAGTGATTTAAAATATGAGCGCGAGATGATACGGTGACAAGGTGACGGTAATTTTGGATATATTTTATCAGAAAATATAACATACGAGAGAAAGTAATAAACAGAAGTCATGTTATACCGATGAACCAAATAAAGTTATATGTGTGTACGTGTGTCATTAATTTGATTTATTTTTTTGCCTCGTATGACATTATTATCTATCAACCGGACTTTTTCTTCTTTCTCTTTCATCTTTTTTTTTTTTTTTCTTTTTTTCTTTTTTTTATTCCATTTAATTTCGTTATATTTATACGATAAATTCGTAATCGTTTTAACCACGTTCGGATAATATTAATATAGTCGTACAAATAGTTATTGGAGGTATGTATATACGTATTTGTGTATGTATGTATGCATATCAAATCTACTTTTAAATCTTCTAGAATTTTATACCTTATCGTGATTACTTTGACGATAGATATACATGAGTTTGACTAGTTCACACGTGAGAGAGAGAGAGAGAGAGAGAGAGAGAGAGAGAGAGAGAGAGAGAGAGAGAGAAAGCAGAGGTTTAAACAGATATATAAATAGATAAATGGATAAGTAGATAGGTAGATAAAGAAGGTATTTTCTCGCAATATAATTTCTCGCGGCGAACTATTGAAAATAAATTTCTTATCGATAACAAACGAAGCTTATGGTAAACCAATGTATGCTTATTAAAAACCAGATAGCTTGCTAGCTAGCTAGCTAGCTAGAAAACGGCCAACCCTATAGTCCAATATAAATTCGTAATCTAAAGAAAGAGGGTGTGAGAGGGGGGGTTCTTTTATAAACATAAATATCTTATAAAATATACTACTCGATCTTATCTATACTTGTTATCCTCTTCCCTTCCACCACCTCCTCCTCCTCTTCTTCCCTTCCCTTCCCTTCCCTTCTCTTGTCCCCCTTATCCTTCTTGATTTACGATCGTTCGTTACTAGGGAAGAACGTTTCAGACTATTAATTCTCGATGAGTTTAACGCGAATAAAAGTTAATCCGATATACCTTTTCTAAGTAAATATGTAAACTTCACATATGAATTGATACATATGTATGTATCCATATATATATATGTGTGTGCGTGTGTGTGTGTGTGTGTAATAGATAAGGATTCACGTGCACAGATGGAAGAAACTCATTCCTACGGATTATTTTCTTTATAGTGACATGATGCAAGAAATATAATAACATAAAATAAAATAAAATAAAATAAAATAAAATAAAAATAAAAGAATATGTTAAATCTTACGAGAATTGACTTTTGTTCGATCGAAATGCAATCCTCTTTTCTTTTCTTTTTTCTTTTCTTTTCTTTTCTTTTTCTTTTTTTTTTTTTTTTTTTTTTTTTTTTGGCTCTTGTTCTTTTTCTTTTCCTTGTTATTCTTTTTCTTACGTCGATCCCATCTATCCTTTCAAACTTATTTCCTCGAAGATCTATTCATATATACATATATTTACGCCCACGCACGAGCTCTCCTACATAGGACTTGATGAAACTATCGAGGGAGGAAGCTTCCTTATTGATTTTAACTGCGAACGAGGGTCTCTCTCTCTCTCTCTCTCTCTCTCTATGTCTGTCTATCTTTATCTGTCTATCTTTATCTATCTTCTCTTTCTCTCTCTCTCTCTCTCTCTTTTAAAATACAGAAGGAAGGCCTTTATGAACGATCACTAGACTTTATATTGCCAATATTAAGGTCGCTTTCTCGTTACGATTTACTCGAGTAATTAATAAAATGAAGAGAGAACGTCCTTTCAATGTTATTATTATAAAAAAAAAAAAAAAAAAATAATAATAATAATAATTATTATTATTATTAATAATTATTAATTATTAATTATTACTATTATTATTATTATTATTGAACACGGATCTTTCGAAACTGGATCATATTGAATAGAAAGGATTCTTTCAGAGAAAGAAAGAAACAAAAAAAAAAAAAGAAAAAACCGAATAAACCCAGAAAATAACCAAAAAGATAATCTTTAGGATCATCAATCTTCTTCACGGTTCTGTGACTAAGTTTGACGGTGACTATTTTCTTCGTTGAGTTGACTCGAAATAGTAAAACGAAAATTTCAATATGCACGAACAGATGCACACATACACACACACACAAACACATATATCCACACATCCAGGCACTTACACAGAAATAGACAGACAGACGGACAGATAGGGAAACAGAAAGCCAAACACACATATGCGCCCGATAATGTTTCCATATGTCACTTCCTCCTAGTCGTTAGATTTATAAACGATAGATCCGAGGTTTACTGTGTTTATTCTGAAGATAATTCCTTTCTATCTTTCCTTCTTCCCTCTCTGCCCCACCTACCCCTTCCCCAAATCCTCTACTACCTCAACAAAGACACCGTTAACTTCGATGACGTTGGTCCAGCATATAATAAACGTTTAACATTTAAAACTATAAAATCAATCGTATCTTCTCTATCTCATATTTTTGAAATTTCGAAGGAATAGATTTTCACGCGAAAACGGACGGATTCGAAATTGGCGCGTATATAGGACGATTCGGACAATTCGGACGATTGAATGAAATCCAATGTTTCCTAGGGAATCGCAAGAAGATCGACAACAATTTCATATTTCAAATATTTTATTTTTATAATTTAATTTTATAATTACGCAGATCGATTATCTCCATTTCATACTCTTTCCTATTCTATCTTATTTTATTTTTAGTTTAAAATATATCTAAGTGATGCCTTCTTACGTTTCTTTGTAAATATCCGTCTATGTTACTC
>NC_062192.1:1103817-1116317 GCF_912470025.1 Vespa velutina
AATTCCTCTTAACGAATGCCATTGAACTCTAAATAACAAAAAAAAAAAAAAAAAAAAAACATATATATATATATCATTAAGAAAAATAAAAAAGAAAAAAGAATGAATTTGACTTATGAAATTTTCCCTATCGTTCGACCTGCAAAAAAAGAAAAAAAAAAAAGAAAGAAACAAACAAAAAGAAAAGAAAAAAGAACAAAAAAGAAAAAAGAAAAAAGAAATTGGTACCGTGCGATACGTGCCCGTGCATCGTATCAAAACAAATTTGTTAAAAAAACATTTTTTTTCTTTGCCATATTTGGTCCTTGACAAGATATCTCAATTTTTCGAGATAAACGGGACACTCTGTATATAAACACACACACACACACACACACACACACACACACGTATACAGATATATATAACGATTGAGAAAGTTTCTCGAGATGGATTCTTTCAGATTCTATAGAACGTCGATTGTTCTCGAAATGATACAAGATAGAGACAAGTTGTAAATAAAATATCAAAGGAAGTTTTAAGAGAAAACAGAAAAGAAAAAAAGAAAGAAAAAAAAAAAAGAAAAGAAAGAAAGGAGGAAGGAAGGAAAGTTATTGACATTAGATACTTTATTATCGATAGATCGACACGATTGAAGATCGCGATTCTTTGAAATAAACTTTGTCCTATCTCTATCGAAATACCGATATGAAACTAAGATATTGATGTCGTAAATGTGTTCAATCGTAAAACACGCGAAAGGAATCATACATCTATCGAATAAGATCGATATCAGCCTACATATATATGTATATATATATATATATATATATATATATATATATATATATATATATATATAATGTAATATATCCATGTAATATCATTGAATATACACATACTGAATCCTTAATTATATTCAACATATTTACTACATATATTAAAAAAAGAGGGAGAGGGAGAGAGAGAGAGAGAGAGAGAATTTTAATATATATTTATATATAGGAAGGGTTTAAAAAATTTTTAGACAATTTTAAACATCAATTTACTCATTTCCAAGATTTGTTAGGTTTAATAATTAGATTTGTTATTTTATTTAACTGATGAGAAGAAAGAAAACGATTAAAAGTATTAACTCTATCTCTCTTTCTTTTTTCTTTTTTTTTTTTTTTTTTTTTTTCCCTAGAGCATTTTTGTTAGCCCGCAAAGAAACTTTCGTTAGATTCCAATATGCAATCAATAAAATATTATAATAATTTAACAAATTGTTTTCTAATATTCTTTCGAGAATAGAATCCTTTTTTTTTCCATTCAATCGTACTGATGTTTGTCGAGGAAAATTTCGATTACATGACAGTTCGACAGGTCATGTATACACACACACACACACACACACGCACACACATATTCTCTCTCTCTCTCTCTCTCTCTCTCTCTTTTTCTTTTTTTCTCAGTCTTTATTAGATCGAAGTTTCTCGTGAAGTTGGCACACAAACTCTTTCGGTATCTTTCCTTTTGAGATTTGTCTTTGCACACGAGTCGAGTTTATGCATCGTTGTAACGTCGAATAATAAAAATTATATATATATATATATATATATATATATATATATATATATATATATGCATATATACACATATTTTTCTACGACGAAGCTATTTCTACGGTATGACCTCAACTTTGACCTTATGACATACTTTATTCAAAGTGCACTAACTTAACGATTGATCCGACAGTTGGCGACACATGTAAGCAAAAAGAAAAAGAAAAAAAAAATAAAAAAATAAATAAAAAAAAAAAAAATAAATAAACGAAGATACGATAATTAAACGAAGTTTCATCGAGATTATCAAGAAAATAATGAATATAATTTATTCGTATAAATATGTCTAATATTTCGATCTTAGGTTGTGCGAGAAGGAATATAACAGAGAAAAGAAAAAAAGAAAAGAAAAAGAGTGAAAGAGATAGGAACAAAACTTCCTTCTTGGAGATTAAACAACTCGTCCTTGCCCCTCTCGTTCGTGTGTCTTGCGAAAGAGAGTGGTAGAAAAAAAAAAGAAGAGACAGAAAAGGAGAGGAAAAAAAAAGAAAGAAAGAAAGAAAGAAAGAAAAGAAAAAAGGGAGAAAAAAATAAAGTAACTCGACGACCTTGACCGAGGAACTAGGGAAAGAATAACAGCTAGAACGTGGACATTTAATGTGCGTTAACAAGCATTCATAAACGCCTCGATCGTAGTTGATCGTGGATGATCGTAGATGATCGTAGTTTCTTTTTCTCTAGGATCTATTCGAATAAAAGAACAAAAAAAAAAAAAAAAGAAAACGTATATTATTTCTTTCTTTACTTCTTTTCCTTTTTTTCTTCTTTTTTTTTTTCTTTTTTTTTTTTTCTTTTTTTTTTCTCGAAAGATTCACATCTTCTTCCTCGCGATGCCCTTGAACGACCAAGAAGTTTATTTTTATTCGATTGTGACCGTATTATTAATATATTTTTACAATAAATTGTTAATAATGTTGATATTGATAACCCACAACAAGTGCATGCATATACTATATATATATATAATATATAATATACTCTAAGTGCATGCATAAACTATATATATATATATATATATGTATGTGCGTGTGTGTGCGCGTGCGTTTGTATAATTGCTTCGTTAATATCATTATCAGTAGGATCGCGTCGTGGAATTACGTGTAAATAATTTAATAATCATTAGAGCGACGGAGAGATAAAACAGCGAAAGAGATAGAGAGAGAGAGAGAGAGAGAGAGAGAGAGAAAGAAAAAAAGAGAGAAAAATCAAGTCGTTTCTTTTAGTAAACAAGATAGAACGACGATGGATGGCATTCCGATCAATCGGATTTTATGCAATCGGAGTTTTTATATTCCTTGACCTTACTTACCTCAGTCCGCTATCAATGTAACAGATTAAAGATGGTTCTATATAAATCAATTTGTTCTTGATCTTCCTTCAGTATTATACATATTGTACTTACACAGAATCGTTATACTTAAGATACATATTTTGCCGTCAAAATGTATTCGGAATAATATATCGGGAAGACTGGAGGAAATAAATGGGCTTAAGTTTAATTACATATTTACGTTAATTAAATTACGTTAATTGAATTACGTTAATTTAAATACAATAGTAAAGTACAGAAATAATTTTCAATAAACAAGAAAAATTTCGTGGGTAAAATAGAAAAGTGTGTCGTATATTATAACACGATAACAGAGAGAGAGAAACATAAAGAAATTTCTCTTTTCTATAGTTGATATTTTTTTTTCGCACGAAACGTAAGTTATTTATTTATTTATTTATTTATTTCACGTGTACTATATATTTACACATACACACACACACACACATACACACGCACGCACGTACAGACAGGTACACGCACATTAGTTAATTCTTTACTAATTGATATTTTTTTGTTTTTTTCATGTCTAACAAAATATTATGGTATATGAAAATTATAATATATACGATACTAGTATAATTCTGTTGTAAATTAGTAATAGTGTAACTAATAATAATAATAACAATAATAATAATAATAATAATAATAATAATAATAATAATAATAATAATAATAATAATAATAATAATAATAATAATAACAATAACACATGTATAAGTAAATATTGTAGTATAAGTAAAACGTTACTAGAAGAATCGAAAGTTCCTAGGCACGTAAATATATTTCTTCTTCTTTTTTTTTTTCTTTGTTCTTTTTTTAATTTTTGTACCATCCGTAAGAAAGAAAAGAAAAGAAACAGCTTAAAAGAGGTATAATTGATTCTTTTTCTTTCTTTTTTTCTTTTTTTTTTCTTTTTTTTTTTTTTTTTTATTTATTTATCTTTTATTCATTTAAATCGCTTAGTGACTTTTGGCACGTTGCCAGAATTATTCTCGGGAAAATTTTAACCTGACGGAGGGGAGAATTTAAACCTAGGAGAAAATATTGAATTTATTCAAGTACGAAATGGCCAAGTGATTTTTCGATTTCGGACAAAAATGAAATAAAATAAAATAAAATATACAAGCGTGACGACTTCAAAATTGCATGGGGAAACACGAGACATTCTCTCTCTCTCTCTCTCTCTCTCTCTCTCTCTCTCTCTCTCTCTCTCTCTGTCTTTATGCGCTTCGTCGATTCAGAAGTCGCACACGTGCCTGTTTGGTTCTAGTCTGGTAGACGTCGAGAGATATCTACCTTGGTAACCGGTCGAAATAAAAGGAAGAAGGACGAAACGGTACCGTCCGTGCGCTTCAACCTCATCCTCTCCCGTAATCTTTCTATCTCTCTCTTTCTCTCTCTTTCTCTCTCTCTCTCTCTCTCTCTCTGTCCGTTGTACTAACGTAAGAAGAAGAAGAAGAAGAAGAAGAAGAAGAAGAAGAAGTAGTAGTATACACGCCTCTTAACTCTCCCAAGTATTTCGTTTTATATCACATCCTGAGATGTAGAAGTAATAGATTAGAAAAAAGATAGGTGGGAGTGAGGAGAGAGGTGTGTATCTATGTGTGTGTGTGTGTGTGTGTGTGTAGTTTGATACGTAGGCGTTCGTCTATCGTACCTATGGCATCGTTCATTGTACGTATTAAAAATATAAAAAAAAAAAAAGGAATGAAACGGGAACACAAACTACGATTCACGCACGATGACCTCCTTTTCTTTTTATTTCTTCTTCTTCTTCTTCTTCTTCTTCTTCTTCTTCTACTACTCCTCCTTCTCTTCTTATTTTATTTCGTTGATGTTGTTATTGCGAGCCTGTGTGGTAGAAGAAGAAGAAGAAGAAGAAGAAGAAGAAGAAGAAGAAGAAGAAGAAGTTCGATCAACCGTGAGATATAAATAATAATCGATGACAGAGAGATAAGTATGAAAAGAATAAAAAAAAAAAAAAAAAAAAAAATAAAAAAAAAGAGAGAGAGAAAAAAAATGGATGGGGTGTTAGGGTGGGCACGAATCGAAATGGTTGGAACGGTGGTGGGATTGGGGTGTGTGGGTTTGTGAGTTCGGCTGTGAGGGGGCAAGATGGAGGAGGGGGAGAAAGAGGAGGGTAAGGTGTGGGCGGTTATAGAAGCGAGAAATAATATATCCAGGCTCGATAATTCCCCTTGCAGGTGTCCTCGCGAATATAGCCGTGTATGAAACAGGTCTTGTCGTGATCTATAATCTATAGATCGATTATCTCAAATCTCGTCTCCTTTTCTTTCTATCTCTTTTCTCGATATACTAAGAGTATATACCAGTATATTATACTGCTACGGGTTTAACATTCTCTCTATACCGTTCGAACGTGTTTTATACCTTCGGGCACAATACATATATCTACAGGGTCTACATTTTCACTTTGAAATATTTATTCTTAGCTGAGAATCTTCTTTTTTCTTCTTCTTTTTTTATTTTTGTTTGTTTGTTTGTTTGTTTTTTTTTTTTTCATTTCTTATTTTAAGAGAATCCGAAAGGCGCGACAGTACGTTTGCTTGACCGATTAGATGTTGTTAACTTTTTCTTTTTTTTTTTCTTTTTTTTTTTCTTTTAATAATTCTCGCGCGTTACACGCTTTTCGAACGTTCAAACAGAAATGGAGACTCTATGTTTTATATTATCTATAGTAATTATCTATAGGAATTATATAATCGGTTGTTCAATGACGAATGGGTTATCATTCGTTTGATTTCTTTTTTCTCTTTCCTTTTCTTTCGTTTTTCTTTTACTTTTTTTAATTGTTCTCTCCCTTTTTTCTTTTTTTTTTTTGGTCCTTTGGTTCGCGGCAGAAAACATACGACGACAAAATAACATTCGGTTTTCATATTAATTTTTTCTCTCTTCTTTTTCTTTTTCAGATCTAAATGTGTTCCATAGCGATGC
This sequence comes from Vespa velutina, assembly GCF_912470025.1. Lineage (NCBI taxonomy): Eukaryota > Metazoa > Arthropoda > Insecta > Hymenoptera > Vespidae > Vespa > Vespa velutina. Next base: position 1,109,689 of record NC_062192.1, read on the forward strand.
CAACAGAACTTATCCTGGGGCATAGTCCTCCGGTATACAATCCACTTCTGTACAGGCCTTTGGTGACGCCGACGATTACAACAAGATCGGTACCACCCAGAATACGACCGTGCCTGTCCACTGGTTCGTTGCCTTTGGACAACTTAAAAAACAACAATGACAGCAGTAACAAGCAGAAAAAGAGGGTCGTATTCGCCGACGATCGTGGCCGTCCACTTACTCAGGTACATATATATATACATATATACGTATATATGTTTGTGTGTGTGTGTGTGTATGGATACATACAAGTAACATATGTACGAACACGTTGTCACAAGAAAATTGATTTCTTATTGTAATGTATTGGGTAGTTTTTTATAAAGGAGAACTTTCTTTTCTCTTTTTTTTCTTTTTCTTCCTTTCTTTCTTTCTTTCTTTTTTAATAAAATTTCATATACATATATAGACAAGAGGGTATACCCCCTCCTCAATTTGATGTTTCGCACGTAATAAACTATCTAAAATGACTTTTGTTTCTCTATGCGTAACTGGAATTACCTTGAACGATCGAAGTGTGTCAATGAATTTCTAAGCGAAGACATATAGTTTCGTATAAAAAAAGAAAAAAGAAGGAATAAAAATAAAATGATCAAGAAGAGGAAAAAAAGAGAAAAAGAAGAAAAATAGAAATAATATGACTGTATCATCTTTTAAATATAAAAGCTTGAAAAATTTCTTGTCAAAACGAAAATGTCTATAATCCAGCAAGAGGGAAAAAAAGAAATATATACATACATATGCATATTTTATATATGCATTTATATACATATATAAAATATTTCGAAACATTTTTGAATAATATCTTGAATATGTCACGTAACAGGTACGTGTAATGTCGGAACCAAGTAACGTTCCGCCATTATGGACTACGGCATATATCGAAGAAGTAACCGGAGGACTCTTGAGAACAAAAATCGACAACGAGGTAACGCAAGATACTACAACACCGCCATGGCAGGTGACGTTTCCTCAGCCAGCGAGTGATTATCTTGCATTTCGCCGTAAACTCGATCAAGACAATGTTAGTTTGGAGAACGTGATCGTTCGTGAATCCGAACAGGCATTAGTTGGTACAGTGAAAGTGCGAAATCTTGCATACGACAAGGAGGTCGTTGTAAGAGCAAGTACCGACATCTGGAAGACCCACGAGGACAATTATTGTACCTATGTTGAACAACCCGGTGCACCGGCACTCATCCTCTACGACACCTTCCGTTTTCGTCTTACGTTGCCATTGAAATCTGACAATATTGAATTCTGCGTTAGATATCGTACCGATGGACAGGAATTCTGGGACAACAACGAGGGCAAAAATTATGTTGTCCGAAAAAGACAGGAGGTGTGTTCATCTCGTTCTCTTTGAATATTGACAAAAATTTATCGGGTAAGGTCTTGTTCTAATACATATATACAATAAATGTATTTATACTTAAGTGTATATAAATATATTGATATGCTATACGTAATATATTATATGTAAAAGAAAAACAAAAAAAAAAAAAAAAAAAAAAAGAAGAACTAAAAAGAAACAATAACGATAGGATGAAGAAATTAGATTTTTTTTATCTTTGACAATGGCCTTGCAATTTTTTGCCGCGATTGAAAAAGAAAGTACAAAAGAAAACAAATTTATCCCCGTATACGTATATATAAATTTGTTTTTTTTTATTTTTTCCTTTCTTTCTTATGTTTTTAATCACATATATCGCGTATTTACATATAATAGAATATATAGCATATATACCTAATACATTTTATTTATATATGTATGTTACTATCGGTTCGGGATTTTATGTATACATATGTATATATATATATATGTGTGTGTATATATATATATATGTATATAATTTTATTAGATTTCTCGGTGTCGGTACGTACGTCGGGATTACTACTTACTTGACACGCGAAGACCGCGTCTCTCACGGTTTTATTTAAGGATCACCACGAGGATGACCTTTACTTCGCCCTCTCGCTCTCTACCCAGTGAACTTTGCATTAGGGAAAAGGAGAGAAGAAGGAGAAGCGAGAAGAAATCGCGTCGAGCCTTGCGAGTTTATTAATTAAAAGAAACGATACTCTTTCTTTTCTCTCTCTCTCTCTCTCTCTTTCTCACACAAACACACACACACACACACTCTCTCTCTCTCTTTCTCTCTCTCTTTCTCTCTTTACGTCTTTTTAAATCTTACAACGCCAACATTGGCTAACTTCTCATAAACATCGGACTCTACGCTAACTATTACAAATTACGCTACTACTCAATCATATCACATGGCAAGAGAGAGAGAGAGAGAGAGAGAGAGAGAGAGAGAGAGAGAGAGAGAGAGAGAGAACAATGGCCTTTAAAGCATTCTAACAGCCAACGCTTATTCCAATTTGTATCGATCGAGAGGTGTAATTTTAGAAGCTTCGTGTCAATGAGATCACCAATCAAAGAGAGACCGTTCTTCGTTCTTGAAATGAACGACGCGAAAAGTCGACACAGAGAAAATAATATTATTTTATTTATATGATTTCTAATAATAGTTTCGAACGTACAATGTTTATGATCACGTGTACTATTTTCAATTTCCCATCAAACCGATCGTTATTACAGAATAATTATTTATTTATGTATTTATTTATTTAGTTATTTATTTATTTATTTATTTAATTTAAATATATGAGATAATAAAGATAAAATATCTTTTACATCGGCTCAATATATATATATATATATATTGAATTGATTATTCAAAATATATAAAATAATCTAAAGTAATAGAGTTAATATAGTTTTGCTCGTTTTATTTTTTTCTTTCAATATATACTACACTTTATATATACATAAATACATACATAGATATATATAATCAGCTGTTTAAAAATGAATGAAAAATTAATCAAGTGTTATTGATATTTCAGCCAAGGGCACCGCCTAAACGATATGATCTCTTGGCAGCCACGTGCAATGGGTTATCAAGTAACAACAATATTTGCAACATGAGCAATGACGGAAACAACGGATTGAGCATACCACGTATATCCGATGCAAGACGAATTAACGTTCGTACGTGGAGTGAATTCGCATCGTGGCATCATTTAAACAACGATGCTCCCTATTGGTGAAAAAAAAAATAACAAAATGAACAAACAAACAAACAAAAAAAAAAGAAAGATGTTAACCCCTTTTTGTGGATCCCTCGTCAAACGATGTACAAAAATGTACGAATATTCATAATAATTCCAGCGTTAAATCCTGGAAAAAAAATAGTCGAGCTGTGAATCCGTTCGATCGGGGGATCTTATGAGGAGGGGGATGGGGAGATGGTGATACGAACTGAGATATAAGGGGTGGAACGACGAAATATTTTTTTTCGTTCGTCGATGCAAAAACGAACAGTGATACAAAGAGAAGAGAGAGAGAGAGAAAGAGAGAGAGAGAGAGAGAGAGAGAGAACACGATTATTGAGAATGAAATCCAAAATATATTGGCAGGGAAAAAGAAAGGAAAATATGAGAAAACGATGATCGAAGAGGAGGATATTTCTTAAAATCTTTTTTGTTTTTTTTTTTGTTTTATTTTTATTTTTATTTTTATTTCTTTTGTTTCTATTATTCTTTTTTTTTTTTTTTTTTTTTTTTTTTTTTTTTTTTTTTTTTTTGTCTTTACTTTTTTTTTCTCTCGACGAATTACGAGAAGCAACGACGATAACGAAGATGACGATAATAATAGACGTCGGACGAGAAAAGTTCTCGTTGAAAAGATAAAAAAGATGTGATGCGGCTAAGAGAAAGAGATCAGAGTGAGAGAAAGAGAGAGAGAGGGAGAGAGAGAGAGGGAGAGAGAGAGAGACAGGAGGAGAGAAAGAAGGAGAAGGAAGACGTAATAAAAATAAAGAGAGTCATACAGACTTCGGGCTATTGGATAGCACGGATCGATGGAAACCAGTATTAATGCTCACGTAGCTCTTATGGTAAGCATCTAATTATCTTTGTGGTAGTATATATTTACTTTGGTTTTGTTGGATCGAAAGAAAAATAGTTAAGAGAAATATATTTAGAGAGAGATAGAGAGAGAGAGAGAGAGAGAGAGATCAGCTGTTTTTGACATATCAACTCTTTGCACTATGAAGTCAATCTTCTGAGATATGATACTTGAATATATGAAATTAATCTTAGAAAAAAAAATTATTTTCGAAATATATGTACATACACACACACACGCGCGCGTGCACGTTTTTATACATACATATATATATATATATATATATGTATGTATGTATGTATGTATATGTGTGTGTGTATGTGTATATGTATACTCGAAATGTAAAAACTAAAGAAGTAATTATAATGCAAAGAGTTAAATAAACGATTGTCTAATTATAAAAAGCTATTACGGCGAAGTGAAAAAAAAAATGTGAATCGCGAATTGAAGTATTTATTTAACCTGAAATATTTCTAAAAGACATTTGCAATCGGAACGAACTCGAAGACGAAACGATCGACGAAAGTTTTCAAACGATACTCGAAGAAGACAAGACGGCAAACGTGCTTCACGTGATCGTACGATTAAACATATACGATATGTGTACATAAATAAATACATGTACATACATACGTATATAACATACATACATAACATACATATATACTTAATATATGTATATACGTATATACACCTTTAAACTTTCTCTCTATAAATAACAATTCACTGTAGTGTTGCGATAACAGGCGCGACCGAGAAGACACTCGTGCGACTCTAATCGCCTTTACCTAAGGTCGCCGTTAGAACGAACGAATATTACCCGCTGATTTCATCTAACCGATCTATCGTTTATATTCTGCAAATCCTCGTCGTGACTGAGCAGTCGATTGTGTCCGGTTTCTTTTGATGACTTTTCTCTTTTTTTTCTTCCTTTCTTTCTTTCCTTCTTTCTATCTTATTCTTTCTTTTTTTCTTTTTTTTTTTTTTTTTTTTTTTTTTTTTTTTTTTTTTTTTCTTTCTTTCTTTCTTTTGTTTCTATCAGTCACGAGAAATCGATACCGACAAGGCCAGAAATAGATAAATTCTATTTATAAATGAACACCCACATAAACTACGGTAAATCCATTTCGATTCGCATGCCAAAATGATCTTTCGAAATTTCGACAGATACTCTCTTCTCGTACGAATTCTACGTCAAATTAATCGTATATCGTGTACTGTCTCAAATTGTTGGCTCTTTTCAAAATTACGCCAAGAGTTTTCCGATATTAATTTTATCTTATTACAATGATTCATTCGTCTTATAATGATTCATAACGATTATATAAATCAGTTAGGTATTATTATTTTTGGAACATCAATTGTGTGTTTCTACGAAATGAACAGATGCAATTTTCTTTACGGATGATTCGACAAAAATTAATTGCTCCTTTTTCTTCGAGACTCCCTTTTTTATTTTTTTTTTTTTTTTCTTTTTTTTTTTTTTTTGTTTTGTTTTGTTTTTGCCAATGATCTTTTTCTTCTCTTTTCTTTTTACAATCTGAAAATAAAATCAACATTTTTCGAAATAGGACAAAAGAGGGGAATAGAGAGACAGAAGGATAGAGTGAGTTTCGTAAAAAAAGAAAAAAAAAAAAATAAATAAAAAAAGAAAAAATAAAAAAAAAAAACTTTGTATTCATCATTTTGTATTATTTCTTATAATTACGATTAAAACTCTTAAAACACGGGTATTTAACAAATAATCTTCGTAATGTTGATAATAATTCGTTGAAAAGAACTGTTACAGATATAAACTAGATTCAATGATGAATATCTTAAAAGGAGATCCTTGGCCTACTGCCAAGTGATCTTCCTGAACGGATCTAGGAAATGTTTTAATGCGACGTTGGACACCAACATTCTAATACATACCAATACGTACATACTACTGATCAAAATGTACACCGTGCGATTTTTCTTACCCTTGACATCCTATTCGTTGCCTGAGGTGTCGTTTAAACCTTGCAAATATAGGTTGCAAGAACGTGGATAGTTTAGTGCGAACTCAATTTGGATTCTTAACTCGACAAAATTCGAAAGCATTCGATTGCGAAATGTTACCCCGACGAAGACGCGTTAACCTACTTTAAAATTTTTCTTTCTTTTTTTTTTTTCTTTCTTTCTTTTTTTTTATTGTCCCTATCGTCGTGCATTTTTAACGAAGTGACTTTCCTCTTCCTCCCCCTCCTACTATTTCTTCTCTGTCTAAAACGTCAGAGGAAAAAAAAAAGACGAACTTTCGATTTTATTTCGCGAGTTTATATTCGCGCCGGTAATAATACGACAGTCGATTAAATCGTGTATGTGTGTTTTTCTGTGTGTGTGTGTGTGTGTGTGTGTGTTTGTGTGTGGTTGTATTTTTCTTATTGAGATATATTGCACGTGATTGAAAAATATTTTTCAAAATGCGCGTTTCTCGTAACGTATATATGTTTTATTTAATTATGACCTTTTCTTTATTTTTTTTTTTTTCTTTTTTTTCTTTCCACGAGTATCGTATAAAAATTCTCTTTTTATAGTTCGTACATTCTATTTTAAAAATGACTTGAACATCTTGAAAGTTCGATATATTTTA
>NC_062192.1:1123817-1133817 GCF_912470025.1 Vespa velutina
ACATACATGTGTATATAGATATAAACATTGCAAAAGTAATATGATTTTTCATTAATCGAATAGAACACAATTAAGATTATATTATATATATATATATATATATATATATATATATATATGCAGGTTCTTTTCTTTTTTTTTTATTTTTTTCTTATTTTTTTTTTTTTTATTTTTTTATTTTTTTATTTTTTTTTTTTTTTTAAATCCGAACGACGATTGTAAAAGTCTAATGATTATTTCGAAAATCAAATCGAACGATGTATTGCATATTTAAATTATTGACTTGTAGAGTCCGACGTTAATAGGTATGTTATTTGTTATAATGCCATTCGTGAATGTTAATTATTTTCTTAAGAGCTTTTCAAGTTGTTCTATTCCTTTTTTTTTTCTTTTCCTCTTTCTTTTTCGTTACATTTTTACGAAAATATTCGATAATGTCAGACGTTAACAAGAGAAAATGTTAAATTAAACGAAATTGTTGCATCTTTATATATACACATATATGTATATATATATATATATATATATATATATATATATATATGTATATATATTCCTTTGATTTTAGATTTACATGTACATACACATATAATCTCGTAAGATAAGTAATATTTCTAATTATTATTACCGTTTTTTCTCCTGTGCGTTTGAAACATCATGTTTACATACATATATACACAGATATATATGTATATATATAAAGATTCCACAATTTCGTTTCGTTTAATTATTTATATATATATATATATATATATATATATATATATATATATATCAAATATCTGTATATTATTATTTGTTCTTCTCCCCATTTTATGAGAGCCGTAAGACTGATAATCCTCATTAACTATATATATATATACATATGCATATATAATATATTGTAAATAATGTATGTATAATGTTAACATTTTGGGAACGTGGTTTGATAAAACTTTTACCAAGCATAATTGAGCTTATGAGAAACATATATACCTACATATATCCATTAATATATATATACACATACATACATACATATACACCCACGCTCGCGCGCGCGCACGCAAGCATTAACATAACGTTCGAATTAGGATTATTTCTAATGGAGGAGAAAAAAGAAAAAAAAAGAAAAAACAATAATCGCAATGAGATCGATCGATCTTTTTGTACAACTTTTATTTCTTTAACAACGTAACGAAGTTACAACGACGTTTATGTAACATCTGAGAGGAGCGTGAAAAGAATGAAAAAAGAAAAATAACATTGCCGATAGATTGTCGTCAAATACATAGACGCATATACACCCCACACACACATATACAAGGATACACGTGTCATTTTTTTTTTTTTTTTTTTTTTTTTTTTTTTTTTTTTTTTTTTTTTTTTTTTTTTTTTAACCCTATTCATACAATTCATTTACCAATTTTTCTTATGTGAACGAGCGTGTGAATGTATGAGAGTACGGACATACGCCTTATTGGCTATATTAGAATCTATTCGTTTTTATTTACTTTTGTTTTATTATTATTATTATTATTATTATTATTATTATTATTATTATTATTATTATTATTATTATTATTATTATTTTATTTTTCTTTCTTTTTTGTCTTTATATATGTATATATATATATGTATATATAAAGTACACTTTAAACTAAATTACAATGAACGATATGTATATGTATATGTATATATATATATATATATATATATATATATATATATGTATATATATATTATTAGCTCTGTTACATTAGATTTATATTATATGCGTCACGTTACAATAAATCATTGACCTCGTGATTATATCATCGTTATTAATGAATTTTATTATTATTATTATTATATTATTATTATTATTATTATTATTATTATTATTATTATTATTTTTATTTTTATGAGCGGTTAATTATGTTTTCTCTTTGTTGTATATATTATTATAAACATACAAATACAAACGTATATACACATATATATATATATATACATACACACATATATATATATATATATATATATATATATATATATATACTTACATATATTTTTATCGAACGTTATTTGTATGCATGCTTATATTATGGGAATCGAATTTGTAAATACGTTAAAAATACAAGAAGGCTAAAAGGAAGTTCTTGCAATAATAAAAGAAAAGAAAAATAAAAGAAATAAAAGAAAAAAAAAAAAAAATAACGAATAATTGCGTTTTCCTTTCGATCCATAATGATCATTCATTATTATGGCCAAACAATCGATTCGATCCAATCCAAATATGAACTGACTCGTGTGTATATGGCCGGTGAATTTTTCATTGCGCAAAATTTTCCGAAACTCGTTACTCCGACGATGCTATAAGTGCAATAAGGATGTTCAAGTACTCTTTGTAGTGGGCCGCCACTGTCGCCCTAAAAAGAAGAAAGAAGAAAAACAAAAAAAGAAAAAGAAAAAGAAATCGGAGAGAGAAAAAGTATATATAATAGGAAATATGTTCGAATGTTTTGTTTCGTTTCGTTTTTCTTTCTCTTTTTTTTTTTTCTTTGTCTTTTTTTAAATAATATTTTTTTACTGACGAACAATAATAATTACCTGACAAGTATCCTTACCACCCTCCATCATTCCGGCGCATAGAAAATTTTGTATAAATCCATCGGGCAAATAACGACGGCCTAAATCGAATTGATATCGTTTCTTACAGGATTCTTCGTTTATATAATCCAATTGGACTTTCATTAGATCCTTGTTCGTCGACATTTCACCTGAACGAATAGTTATACAAATTATTTCAATTGTTATAATAATATTTTGTTCGATAAACATGTGTAACGGATATTACGGTTTCATCGAAGAGTCTCTTTAATAACTGATCACTGATGAAACAAAACTTTTGATCAGTTAAAAAAATTCTATTGTTCCTTTTTTTCTTTTTTTTTTTTTTTTTTCTTTTCCTTTTTAATCTATAAACGAAAGCAAAGATATATTTCTGCTCGTATACATGAATCTGACAATAACTTTCTGTGATATTTATTTCAAAAGCTTTTATCGAATGGTACGTTTAAATTTGTTTGTTTGTTTTTTCTTTTTTTTTTGAAAATTAATTTACACTAATGAACGCTATATTTCATATCCACGAAATATTAATATTTTGAAATTTGCCAGAATCATATAACGAAACAAATAGCGTAAAAATAAAAAACGAAATGTAAACGTTTGTGTTCTATTTTTAAAGATCAATAATCTATCAAAATTTTCAAGAATTGAATTTATCAAATTTTAATGGATATTAATCAATCTATCACCAACCGTAAGACGTTCTACCAAATCCAGTTGCTATAGCTTGCTTTCCCGGTGGTTGAAAACTCATCTCGAGACAGGCTGGCCTAACATTTGGATTTAATTCCAAAGGTTTATTCAATTCTATCAAACCCAAGTCGTGATATTTAGCTGGCAATTTATAATCCGGATGTTTTATTCTACGTATTATTTTTCTCTCTTGCAAGCTATCCTCTTTTATCTCTAAATTCGTCGTACCCACTCGTACCATTAATGCCGGTCCACTGAAAAGTTATACGTTTGAATTACTGATGAATTATTTAATAGAAAAAAAAAAAAAAAAAAAAAAAAAAAATTACGTTGTTGAAGAAAGAAATTATTTTAAGAAATAAAAAAAAAAAGAGAGAGAGAAAAAAGAAAATAAATATTATCATTCACCATAAGAAATTATATATGATCCAGGAATGATTAATTAATTGTATCATGTTAAATTGAATGTTTGAAATTTTTGATAAATTATTTCATAATAAAGTGTTATCTTTGAGAATAAAAATGAATTATTAAAATAGAAAAGAAATACTAAAAAATATTACTAGATCCTATTGTACCGAACATTAGAGATTTAACAGATCAAGAAATGATCGATTAATTACATCATTATTATTTTTTAGTATTTCTTTTCTATTTTAATAATTCATTTTTATTCTCAAAGATAACACTTTATTATGAAATAATTTATTAAAAATAATTTATTAAGAATTTCAAACATTCAATTTTCGAAGCCCAAGGTATCGTAATGTTGCGTAACGATCTTTACATTGACAATTTTTTTCTTTCAATGCACAATGACATAGGAGAAGATCGAATTAATAAAAAAAAAAAAAAAATAAATAAATGAGAGAGCTTACGTACCGTAAAACTTTTTTTGAAAAATTTCATACAATATGTCTCGCACGAACACATCATACAAACAAACAAATACGCACGAGTAAAATAGAGATATCAGTGACTAATACTGATACGAATGATGAGCTTTGTAACATTAATTATTAGTCTTTTAATATCACGTTCTCTATCTCTGTTTCGCTTTAAACAAAGACCGAGAGAGTGAGAGAGTGAGAGAGCGAGAGAGAGAGAGAGAGAGAGAGAGAGAATTATTATTTTTTTTCCTTTTTTTATGATACTAACATTCTCATTTAATTAAGACAGATTTATTACTTCGTTAAATTCTAATCATTCTATTTTTCTCAGTGAATATTTCATTTGCTAATTTCTAACTAATCTCTTTTTGTAGATAATCATTAACTATTGCCGAGTAAAAGGTCGAGAGAGTAAGAAAGAAAGAGAGAAAAAAAAAGAAAAAAAAAAGAAAAGAAAAAGAAATAGCACTCCCTCTCTCTCTCTCTCTCTCTCTCTCTCTCTCTCTCTCTCTTTCTCGATATAATACTATATAGTTCTCGGGTGATAGTGCATGTATATAATCCGATCAATTAGAAAATACATCATCTCGTGACTGTGATAATACTTGTCGCGTGATTCCAAACAGTGAGCTGCGGTTAAGATATATCTCTCCGAAATAATACTTCCTCCGCATAACCATGACACATCTGATAAGTTCCTACCAAATCCAATTACAGCCTGTAGATATAAAGAATAATTTCATTAATTACAATAGTAATAAATAATTAATAATGATTACTAGCGAGCGCAAAAGTTTCCAAACTATTTTAAAAATCGATCATTTTTAACTAACTGTTGGTTTTTTTTTTTTCTTCTTCTTCTTCTTCTTCTTCTTCTTCCAATCGTAAAACTACAAGCCGAGCTGAACAATTTTTGCAAAAACAATAAGAAATACAAAAGAAGTCAAGCATAATTAATCGAAAAAGAATAATTAATTTTTACAATCATTTTTCGTCAACACCCTCTTTTTATTGCATACGTGAAACTATTATTATTATTATTATTATTGTTATTGTTATTAATTTTATGATAATTCATCTAAAAAAAAAGAATTTATCTGACGTCTTTATTTCTTCGCTCGAAATAAATAAAATATAAGACATATTTTGTATTTATTCGATTTGTTTTTGTCGAATATTTTCATTTACAATTTTTACTCACCATATGCGGGAATTCGGCCATTTTAGCTTTAATACCACCAACGATCAATGGTGTCCCGACGATAGCACAACGAGAAACAACATTGAAACCGGCTCCGATTCGAAGAACGGGCGAAGGTTCAATTTCATAAACCAGTTTGCCGTATTCCTCGCATTCTATGGAAAGATAAGTCGCAATGAGAAATGTTTGTAAAACGAGAGGAAAACTAATCGAAGAATATTCTATGAATACAATGTACCAGATAATCTTTTAACCACCAAGATAATCAAACTATAAAGGGATACAATGGCTATTAATAGTTTACAAACAAATTTTACATTTTATTTCACATCGTATTTCACGCTAATTAATAAAATCAACTAACATTAATCGTAAATCATTATTAATGATGAATCATGAATGATGATTCTTAAAATTTGAGAATGAAATAAATTTTCGATTGAATTGAATTGAATTGAAAAAATGAATAAAACACAAAATGAATAAACAGATTTTCATTTATCTTGAAAAATTGCAAACAACAAAAATACATACCTTCCCTTGTAATACGTTAATCTTAAATAAATTAGATGAGAGAATGAAATAAATTTTCAATTAAATTAAATTAAATTAAATTAAATCAAATCAAATGTAAAAAAGGATCATTTTCATTTTGTTGAATTGAAATTGCAACATACAAGGACACACATATCTCTTAGAGTTAATACGTTAAGCTTAAATAAATAAGATGAGAGAACGATGATTTATAAAATTTGAAAATACATCGATTGGGATGAAATCAAAAAAGGATAAAATATAAATGGACGAACTCTTTTCACTTTTTCGGGCAATCGCAACGATGAACAATATCTTCCAATGTAATGCGAAAAAGAAAACAATGACGGTCGATAAAAATTGTCGTCGAAGATCCATATCGTTGGATAGCGAACAATATCACTGTACCGTAGTTCATGCTCTCGAGATCTACGATTAAATGGAAAGGAGAAATCAGGTTAAAAAGTAATTTCACAAAACGATCCTTTCACGTTTTACACGATTCTTCTAATCTTGATCGTTAATCAAAAACGATATCGTTAACGAGCATAATCACAAAGAACCATAGAACATTAATGTTAACGAGCAAAACGAACAGTATATGTGTGTATATATATATATATATATATATGTACACACACATACATGGATACTTTCATACATATACAGGATGTCCAAAAACTATAGGACTAAATTATGTGTTACTGAGATCAAATAGATATAATTAATACATTGTACAAATTTGATCTCATATTTTTTTATACATAGATGATTTCCAAGTTATTAACTTAATTAAAAACAGGCCAGACTTGTGATTAGTTTCCTACGTTGTTAGATAGCTTAAATAGTTTGACATGCTGTTTTCTATCATAGGATAAAAACTGGGCAATATGGTCGATTGTAAATTCATATTAATAGTCGGATAGATTTTATTATCGATTCCTAATGGACTTCTCACGTTGACTTACATCTTGGTTATTAATTTTTCTTCTTTTCTTTTTTCTTTTTTTTTTTTTTTTTTTTTTAGAGAGATTTTATCATGAAAAAGAAAAAAAAAAGAACTCGTTATTACGTCTCGTAATAATTCTATGAATTGGCATAAAAATTAGCGCGAGAAAAATTGATAAATTATGCCAGAGAAGTCAGAGATTAAAAAAAGAATAAAAAAAACAGATGCACACGTGATATTTAACATCTAATATTAAATCCATAAATTCATAGGATTGATTTTAAAATCCCACGAATCAAATCTGTTTTTATATCGATCGATTTTTTTTTTTTCCAATAATTTTTCCGTTAATCGTACGATAAATGAATTATTCGGAGTACGCGTTGAAATGAGTAACAGAGTTATTGAGATAATTTCTACGGGAATGCAATGCAAATGATGGACAATTTATTTTCGAACATGCGAATCCATTTATCTATCGTGCTAAATTAAATATTGAAATATAAATGGCCGAAAAGAAAAACACTATTATACTTGTATCGTAACGAGGAAACAATTTTTTTTGTTTCGTTTTGTTTGTTTTTTTTTTTTCTTTTTTTTTTCTATTTTTTTCTAAGCAAAATTCTTCTACGTTTCAGATAATTTAGATTATTGCTTACTCGTTAAATATGCATAAATCATGAATATTAAAATATCCTCCATGTGATCCCGAAGGTTATATATATATATATATATATATATATATATATATATATATATATATATATAATGTATACATAAGTGTCTACAGATGATTAATTAATACCCTTTCTCATTGAGATAATTACAATCTGTAATTTGACAACAGTGTTATATTCAACAATGAAGTCATACATATCCCAATGAATTATCCCATTGAAATCATTCAATTTTCAAATTAATTAATTTTTTCTTTATTTCGATCTATTTCTTTATAACGCGAATTGAAAAAGAGGAAGAGAATGTTTTCCAGAAAAAGAAACAAAAAAAGGAAAAAAAAAAAAAAAAGAAAAATTAAAAAAGAAGAAAATGTAAGATAAAATCAACTTAAAAAGATACTCACATTTTTTATCAAATATAATATACGTAATTACCTGTGTACTTAGTTTTGCGATATAAAAATGCCATTTATTCATAATCGATATAATTACATGTCTTATCTTCGAGGAACGTCTTTTAAAAACATTCCTTCTTCCTCTTAGGGAATATTTTTTTTTCTCTCTCTTTCTCTTTTTGTATATTTTCTTCATTTTTCTCAGCACAAACAAGTCATTATTTTTCTATATATAGTTCATAAAGAATCATAATAAAATTTATCTTCGATTAAGATTAATAAGAAAAATTATTTACATATATCTGTGAAGGTTGTATATTCTTCCTCGAAAGTTTTTTCTTTTTTCTCATTTTTGCCCTTCCCCTTCCACTTTATTAGAAAGGAAAAAAGGAAGAGATCGTAGGATATTAGGCAAAAGATAAAGAGAGACAAAAAAAGAAGAAGGAAAAAAGAAGACCTGACGTATAGACGTCAGAAATTTTCAAACGAGGAAATTATGATAGAAACAGAAAAGGTAAGTTTTGTATAAATGGATGATCCATAAGAAAGATTAAAGCACTGTCGTCATTTAAAATACCGATTACTGATACGCACGTTCTATTCTCCTACCATCCTGTGTTACGAATGATGTTTTATATCTCCTCCAATGCCGGAATCGTGGTGGGGCAAATAGGAATGTTACCAAGGTTAATAAGGAAGAAGTTGTAGCAGAAATAACAGTAGTAACGACCGATTGCTACGACTTGGAAGCAACTTTCCAACGGAAGAAGTGAACAAGAGAGAGAGAGAGAAAGAGAAAGATAGAATTTGACGTTTGTGCGAATTTAATTCTCTTGTCTTCCATGAAAATGTCTTTCGTGACTTTAACATCGATCAATATTATCGTTCATTTTATCTTGATCTTTCATCGTGCACAGGGACAACTTTACGAAGGTAAGAATTATTCTTTTATATTCCGAGAAAAATAATATTGTGCGAGATCGTGCGAGATCGCACGAGTTTACTTTTTTTCTTTACTTTTTTCTTTTCTTTTTTTCCTTCTTTTTTTTTTTTTTTTTTTTTTTTTTTTTTTATTAGAACATAAAGTCACGCAAGTTTAAGAAAGATTCCTTTTTTCCCAGATTATTTCATATTCGTGATAAACGTGAATCGTTTATCAATTCAAAATTTTGTCAATATTCTTTCCTTTTTCTTTTTCTATAATTTATAATTCAAAATGGTATGCAATCGAAAAGAGAGATGTTTAAAAGGATTTATTTGAGAAAAATTTTTTGTCCATTTACTTTTATGCCTTATACTACTTGCACAACTGTAAAGATATCATCAACTTTCAATTTGCGATAACGTTGAATAAATATTAATCAACGTGTGTATGTGTGTGTATATACACATACACACACATATATATATATATTATATATACATATATTTTTTTTTCCTCGTTTCTTTTTCTTACTTGGAAAAATTAAGAATTAAGTCCAATTAAGAATTATCGAGGATCAAAGTTTTTTCTTTTTTTTTTTTTTTTTTTAATCATAGCACGTTCCTTGTGGTTACATTTTTTTTTTTTTTTTTTTTTTTTTTTTTTTTTATTTATCTTTTTACTTTTTCATTTTTCAGGAAGTCGATGCTCGACAAACGGAAAGGACGGTGTTTGTACAGTTTTAATAAAATGTACTGTCGTGTATAACGAGTTACTATCCGGTAAACCACCTGAAAATATTTGTGGATTTTCGAATTTCGATCCGATTGTATGTTGCCCTAAGGATGAACAATTAAATCGTGGTACAACATCAACTACTACTACTACTACCACTACTACTACTACTACTACTACTACTACTACAGAACGGCCAATAAAACCTACTATAAATGAACGAGGTGCTCTTGCTCGAGCAAGTGAGTTATCATTAAATTTATAAATATTGTTTCGTCAAAAAAAAAAAGTAAAAAATAAAAAACAAAAAAAAAAAAAGAACAAGAAGAAAGACAATTACAAAGAAAGTCACTTATAATTAATAATTTATTAATTTATATTTAAAATATTTATTGATAAAATGATAATATAT
>NC_062192.1:1136317-1176317 GCF_912470025.1 Vespa velutina
TATAAAAAGTGAAATTTGTTTCTTCTGTTTTTTCTTTTTTCTTTTTTTTTTCCTTTTTTTTTCTTTCTTTTTAACCATTAACATCGATATCATATTATCAATTAAATGAAAGGACGACAAAAATCAAATATATATTACATGTGTGTGTGTGTGTATGTGTATGTGCATGTGGATATTTGTTTAGCTCAATTCAATGTCGGCCATCATCGATGCCTGTGGAAACGACACCGGATCACCTTCCATGTCAAAAACGGAAGATAATTTATCGAATAGCGATGGACCATTGATTAGAAAAAGCGTTCATCAAAACAGTAACAGCAGTCTACGTATAAGGTGACTATGAAAAGAAAAAAAAACATTACTGTTTGTTATTTAACAAAAAAAAAAAAAAGAAAAAAAAAAGAAAAGAAAAGAAAAGAAAGATCGAATACAAGCGTCTATGCTAATAATCAAAATATTTTCTCTTCTGTTTATTTTTTTTCTCTTTTTTTTTTTTTTTTTTTTTTTTTTTTTTTTTTTTTTTTCTTTTAGCTCCGAAAACGTTAATGCAACGACGATCGTCACCTCTCGTGGATCAACACCGATCGGTGAGAAATCAACGAGGAAACGTTACTGCCTCTGGACATTAACATTTTTCTTAGCAATAATCGGCCTCTGTAATCTATTCTTAAGTATCACGATTATTGCGGTATTAAGAATAAGTCAAGGTATGGAGTCAATGGAAATGATACCCGAAGAAAATCTTGTGAAATTTTACGGTCGTACTGATTTGGACAGAGTAACGTAAACTTTTATAAATTTTTTCCATTTTTCTTTTTTCATAAAACATAAAAAATTAAGTCAATTAATTAATTTGTAATAATCAATAACTTTTTTATATATATATATATATATTTCATATTCCTAGATTTGTTTGCAATCCGGTGTATGCCAAAGTTATGGTGACGAGCCAATGGAGATATCATCCGACGATGGTGGTATTAGAATCGACGTGAACGATAAATTAAATCCTGAAACATCGCAACGTTCGCAAGTTGAAATACTTCCAAATGGTACGAGCATTTCTCAGGTTCGTTCGTTCGAAATTAAAGATTTTCGTACCGGTGCTATATACTTTACCACAGACTATCCAAAATTTGGTCTTCCAAGTGGTGTTGATAGAATAGATGTCAAAATAGCACAGACCCATAGAATTACATCGCCTGTTAATGAAAGCCTTGAGATCAATTCGGACGATCGAATTTCATTGCATGGTGCCGAAGGGATTAAAATGGAAAGCAAAGATATTTTTTGGAATGCAAGTAACGATGTACTTCTTAAAAGTCTTAACGGAAGTATCATATTTGATATGAAAAACGGTGTTATCATTGATATTAATAATATACCTGTTGTACCGATGTTCATACAAAATCCTACTGATCAAGAACAATTTAAAGTATGCATTTGCATGCCCCAAGGTAAACTCTTTAAGGTTCCTGTACGTGCCGGGACCAATCTAAGATCTGCCAATTGTGCTCGAATCAGTAGAACTCCAGAAAATGATCCCTGTTTACGATAAGAACTTTTATATACATATATATATATATATATATATATATGTATATATATATAAAATGTATCCTTTAGATGCTTTATTCAATAACGGGTTATGCTCGGAAAGCCACAAAGAGAAAAACAAATAAGATCATATCATATTTCTAAGATGTTCTATATCAATATATCTTGGAAAATTTCATATCCTCTTAGCTAAATTAATCAAATCATAATAATTAATTATTAATCGACAAAAAGAGAATAACGATACGACGATCTTGAAATTTTCGTGTCGCTGTTACATATCAAAATAAAAAAAAAAAAAAAAAAAAAAGAAAAAAAAGAAAAAAAAGAAAAAAGAAAGGTAGAAAAAAAAGAATGGCAGAAAAAAAGGGAAAAAGATCTAAATATTAAATCACGATATCATGTATAACATAACAAAAGTTCTTGAATGAAAGTGCAGTACATACTTTTATTTCATCGGTCAAAAAATGCAATGACTTAATTTCCATATAAATATAGAATTAATACATATATTTATTAATATTCTAATATGAATGAATCCACGATGAATTAATAATAATACCGCTGTTATAAAATAAATCTTTTTATCATTCGTCATTAATACCAAAAGAGAGAAAGAGAAAGACAAAAAAAAGAAGAAAAGCTAGTACTTTTTATAATGTATGATACGTTATACGAATAAACTTTCGTGACAAAGAATTGTAAAAGTCATTCTTACGTCTTACAATGAAATTTATGAATTATTCAAATTATACATTTTCTGTTATCATTTCTTCGTTACTTTCTTCCATATCCTCTTGTTGTTCCTGTTCTGTTGGAGGCTCATATGCTTTATCTAAAGGACTAGCAACAACACCACCAGCCCATACACTCATTTCAACGGCTAGTTTATTTGTACCTTCTAAAAGTGGCCTATAACCTCCGTGAGCTAGAACACGTAATAGTGTTTGTGCGGTCAAACACACTAAATCCTGTTGCTCTAAGGTCATGGCTGTGTGAACACGGATATTACCACCTTCGCAAGGATCAGATATACCTAATATACAAATATACATACATATATATATATGTGTGTGTATTATCAAATATATTAATATTCATATATTTCTTATAGAAAGATATATTAACTATGCTACATACCAGCTGATCCTGGAAGAAATAATCCAGAAGCAAGTAATTGAAGTACCCTTTTATAAGCTTGATTTATTGGCAATGCCTGTCGACTTGGATTATTCATTATTGCATTATGTGCGAGTAAATCGAGCATCCAAGGTGACAATGGTTCTAAACCTTCAAACCTACTTCGAAGATCTCTAAGTAATCTAATCAGAACCTTGATACTAGAATGATGGGCATTCTCTTCGAACCAACGAGAATGTCGAATTGCTGCCAAGTGTCCTAAAAAAAAAAAAAAAAGTAGAAAAATAAATGAAAATATATTTCTCGAGCTAGTAGATAATGGAAAAATTAATCTCTAATAATCTAATCACCTTGACAAATCTGTACATCCAAATGTTGATCTGATTCCAATTTACGCAAATTTTGATGCAACGTTGTTATTAATACCCTTACAGTGGCCTCGTTATTAGCAATATCAAAACCACGTTCTGTTTGTACAAGTCTAAAGACCTCTTTAGGATTTCCGGTCTTAAGATCATTATTGACTTTTGTTCCAAGCGCTTCCACTGCAGTTTTAGTTGGTAGTGTTTTAAGAATAACAACAATATCAGCAATATTATGACCTTTGATCATTGTTCCTTTTTTAAAACTACCAACTTGTCTAACTTCTTCTAATTGCTGCAAATACAAATCTGCTTTTATTTTTTGTTCGTCTAATAGAAAATAGATCGTTTTCATAATAATAATAATAATAATAATAATAATAATAATAATAATAATTAATATAATAAAATTTTATATACACAAGCTTCAAAAGTTCCAGGCGCAACGATCAAATTATCCAAAACACTTTGCAATTTTGTTACTAAATTCAAGATAGAAGTCTGTTCCTTCGGGGTTGGACACATATCAGCATTTTTTTTCAAAAGAGCAGATTGAAGGTCTGATTCGTCTGGAGCTGGTTTCACACGTGGGAATGCAGCTTCGCATAATGTATAATCAAATGGATGTCTTGGTAGAAATTGTTTTCGTGGAAATCCCATTCCACGGCCCATACCACCTCTTCCACCTCTGAGCATTCCACCGCGTCCACCTCGTACCATTTTGTATCTGCACGATTAAAAAAATATATACTTTAAATTCCTCTCTTATTGATTTTAATAATTATACAAATTTTTGTCGATTCATTTTAATAATTATACAATTTATACAATACAACGTTATATTGTACTATCTGTTTTTGGGTGTATTATTTTTATCAAATCTAACACAAATTTTGCAATAACGAATATTCAATCTTTAAAATATAAAATCTTTTTAAACGTGATGAAACGTTTTATCTTTTAATATAAGGAAATCGGTAAAAGATATGCGATTAAATTCAATAAGACGCGTCAAAAACCTAACCTATAATTCATGTAAAACTACGTATTAACCAAATTTTATCACGTAAATAAATTTTTGGATTTACCGTTTATATATTTAAATTAATATATAAAATAAATAAAATATATTATGCGAAATATGTCTACTTAATGTTAATTTTTTCACAATATAGATACTTGTATAAAGAAAAACACTAATGCCGGTTTTGTTAATATGAAACGTACTTTACGAACACAGTTGGAGGAAGATTTAAAAAAATGGCGTACTTGTGTTCGTAAACATATCAAAAGAATTACTGTATAATCAACGATGTCATTTAATTGTATTTAGTTAATTATAACAAATTAATTATTAAGTACCTTTCAGATTTTATATAAAAATATTATTCTTCTATTTTTTATAAATAAGTTGCATTATGATAGATGCAACAGATAAAATTGATAAAGCATGTCAAGTTCTTTCTCAAGAAGTTAAAGGTTTGTATAAAATTAACAAAAGGTGCGACATGAAAAGAAACTTGCATAAAAATTTTGTAATAAAATTAAAATAGCTATATCTGTGTAATTATTATGTATAATATTTTTGAGATTAATAAGATTTAATATATATCATTGGTAAATTTATACATGTCATATGCATTTATACATTTATTTTCATTTTATAGAGCTGTACCTAGGAAATGAAATTGCAGAAATAAATGGTACAATTAATCCTTTAATATTTTATCGTGATTATGTTTCCAAAAATTTACCAGTAGTAATACGAAATGGTGTTGAACACTGGCCAGCTGTAAGAAAATGGTCTATAAATTATCTTCGAGAGATTTTAGGCGATAAATTAATTTCAGTAGCTGTTACACCTAATGGATATGCTGATGCGATAACAAAATGTGTTTTGGAGGGTATAACAAAACAATATTTTGTTATGCCAGAAGAACGTTCTCTTAAAATGTCTACGTTTTTGAATACTCTTGAAAATCATGAATCAGAAAGTATATTTTATATCCAAAAACAGAATTCTAATTTCAAAGATTTCAATGAACTTTGGAATGACACAGAAACAGATATTTCATGGGCTACAAATGCTTTCGGTAAAAAGCCTGATGCCATTAATTTTTGGATGGGCGATCACAGAGCAGTAACATCCAGTAAACATTCTTTTCTTTCTTGGAAAATTAAAAATTTTTTAAAGTAACTATTGATATCATTTGTAACATATACGTGTCCATAATTTATAGTGCATAAAGACCCATACGAAAACATATATTGTGTAGTGTCAGGTGAAAAAACTTTTATTTTACATCCACCCACGGATTTACCTTGGATCCCATATGAAAAATACCCACCTGCTGTTTATAAAGAAATAGAACCTGGAAAGTGGACTATTGAACCGGTTAATATAAAAAATAATGTAGAGTCAGAATATACAGAAATTTTTGACACGATACCATGGATAAATATTGATCCTCTTAATCCAGATTATAATAGGTATTTTTGTTTTTCTAATTAGTACCATCGTTATAAAATCCATTGTGATAATAAATATAGAAAATATGTTTAACTACAATAATTATTTACTTATAGATATCCAAAATATAAAAATGTACAAAGATTAGAAGTGACAGTAAAAAAAGGAGATATATTATATCTTCCTTCTCTCTGGTTTCATCATGTAAGACAATCTCATGCGTGCATAGCTATTAATTATTGGTATGACATGGAATTCGATATAAAATATGCATATTTTAAAGCACTCGAGATATTAAGTCAATGAACATAAAACAAAGATTAAATGTGAAATATTAACATATATAAGGTTAATACATAAATAAATAAAAATAATACACTCCCATGGAATATTTATTTAAAGTCAGATTATTCTGAAAATTTTTATATGATACCATAGATAAATATTATTAATCCTCTTAAACCAGGTTATGATTTAAAACTGTTCATCAATTCTGGTTTTATAATGGAATATAATAAATTAATATTTAAACAAGAGGACGTTCGTTTAAAAATTACGTAGTTCTTAATAAACTTTGAATTTAAATTTATTTTAATTCAATATTCAAATAGACATAAATTTTCAATATGAAATCCTTGACTATATAAAATATTAACAAAAGATGAACGATAAAATAAATTTCAACAATTATCGAAACAATTTTATTTTTCATTCCGACTAGTAAACATCAAAATTCATTTTTTCCATACTGCTGTATGTAAAATAATTTATACTTTGGATAATTTAATAATAATTTGAGCAATACGTAACCACTTACTTGGGATATAAAATACTCGTATGTATATAATAATATTTTGATCCAATCGTATTAAAATAATAATAATCCCACAACATTATAAAATTGAAGATAAATATAAAATAATTTTAATTTAATATTCCTATAGACGTAAATGTTTAACTCTAAAATGTTAACACGCAAAATTAACAAAAACGATCTTTTGACTAACTTTGACGATTTGCGAGATCGTATTCTTTTGTTTTATTACGACGAGTAAACATCGAAGCTCTCTTTCTCTCTCTCTCTCTCTCTCTCTCTCTCTCTCTCTCTCTCTCTCTCTCTTTCTCTCTCTCTTCACGAATGAATAAAATCAACTAATTATTTTATTATTATTTTAACAATATGTAATGTACATGGAATACGTTGAAGTAATAATTAAACAATAGTACATTCGTTTGAATATTAAGAAGATGGAAACGCATGATAAATTAAAAATTTTTCCAATTTTTTCAAATTGTATTTATCAAACTGCATCATACAGGATGATACAGGAGAAAAAATTTCATGGGTGCGATTAAAAATCCTACAGTTCGTTTTATTTACTCGAAACTTCGATTAGATTATCTCGTTAACGGGGATTTTAAAATAGAGTAACCATTAGTCCGTGGATCTCCAGATGCGGCAAACCTCCATGTGGTGAGACCTGGATCGATATATCAGAATCTTAATTGAAATTATATAACGCAAATATTATCGAGCGAATAGGTGCATATTCATATCAATACTTTTTCAAAATCTTTTCTTTCTAATTCTAATTAAACATTATATTTATCGTATTTCAATAATTTAATTTAATTTAATTTAAAACAATTTATTTGATTGCAAAGAAAAATTATTTCGCAAGCACAAGCGCTATACTCTAACGATACTTATTACGTGCTATCAGCAATAATTCTAAGTCTGTTGTAAATTTGAAAACAATATTTTATTTCTATATTGAAGAACATAATGATCGTTAATTACATAATTGAAAAGGCAAATATTGAAAGATCAATGCATTTATGTTTTTTATAGAATCTAAAAATATGATCCCATTTAGATTAGATCTTTAATTAAAGTATCCCTTTGAAGTGAAACATAATGCCTATGCACTATCTTCATACATCACGTTGATTTTGAAGATCGATATTAAACGTCAATTCAAACGTTTGTTAAATTTATCGATCCAATGATAAAGCCGTTAGATCGATATCCTTAGAAACTGCTCCGCTTATTTCTTTCCAATATAAAATCGCCATATCTGATTCTTTAGGCTCGATAATAATTGTTTTAACGTTAACATTATTCCCTGAATTAGCTGTCATTAATGATGATGGTTCTGATTTGATAAGACGTATAATAAAAAAGTAAAGCATTTCGATTAAACTTATTATACTAATGCCCAAAAATAAACTACAGATTCCTCCATAATTACCTAAAAAGATGATTAATAAATAATAATAATAATAATTTGATATTGAAAAAAATGACATAATTTAAAATAGTATTATTATACTTACTCATGAGTTCATACCAATACAAGAACATATCTTGTTTTATTCTTGTTGTACCAGAAGATCCAAAATAAATATGTACTAAGCTGTGATTATTCATACGAGTTTTTTTCCTATATAAAATATATATTTTAATTAATATGATTTTCGATTCAATTCGATATTTTATTCCTTTATTTTTCATATTTTTACCTATTCCAAGATAAATATGGAATATTTAATGGAATATCGCTGATAGATACGGTATAGGTAATGTCCTCGCAAGATGGAAGACAATCGCATTTTATACAGCATGATCCATTTGGAAGTTTTCTTTCGTGAAATGATTCCATGAATTTTTCATATCTAGGTTCCAGATTTAACCATCTGTCTTTAATACGAGGATAAAGTTTTAAATTGATTTTCAAAATTTATAAATGTACATACATAATATAAATATACATATATATGTATTTTTTTTTTTTTTTTATAAACCTTTATACTTCTTCAAACATAGGAGGTCTTTGAGATTACAATTCCTTACGTTAGCTAAGAAAGAGAACGTCATGAAATGAATTAATCTAAATTAAATCTAAATTATCTGATTATCTCAATCTAAATATTTCTTATTAATTGATAAATCTTTTCATACCCATATCCGAAGTGATAGGATAAAAGAAAGGAATGCATTTACAAAAGGATATAATATCTTGTGTACGACAATGGGATATACAATTCGTATAGGAATAATATCCTCCGAATATTTTTGCTTGTTCCGTGCTAAATAAACAATCCCTTTGATCGATATCATAATCTATAACGTCCTGTAATTAAAGTGAATTTATTTTATTAGAAATCTTTAATTCATTACGATGACTTACTGGCAATGAATAAAAATTAATTGCGTTCAAGTTCAAAAACATTTCTACTTTTGGTGGAACAAAGATCTCACGTACTCCACCATTAAGTGTATTGGGATAATCAAAAGATGAATATATTAATATCTGTAAAAAAAAAAAAATAATATCTTTAATTTATATAAAATAGAGATAAGTTAGAAAAAAATTTGTTCATTAACATACCTTCAAACCTATTATTGGAAGTAATTTATAAGCATAATCGTATAATTGAGGATTTAATAAAACAGATAATCCATATTCTGAACCAGTTTCCTTTGAACGTTCTACCGTTTGTGAGGCAAATGTAAAAGAATCTGTGCTGTATATGAATAAAATTTTGTTGTTTCTTTTTTTCTTTTTCTTTTTTTTTTGAGATATTCAATTGAATTTTACGAAAGGAATATACGAAATACTAACTCGCCGAAATCATTAAAGCGTCGTGCGGAATTAAATGTACAACAATAGCCGTCGCTCGTTTTTTTTAAAAAAAATATTTCATTACAATCTTGATCCTTACCGTTCCAAGAACACTGCCATACAAATGATCTACATTTTGGTAATAGCTAGGATAAAAATTAAAGTAGATAAAATAAAAATTATATATATATATATATGTCCGTTCTAATTTGTGATATAAATTTTTAATACCCTTTTCATTATTCTCTCAACATTGTAACCATTGTATACACGTTCAAGTATACTATGCAACAAATATACTCTTCTTAAGTCATCCTCGTAGATATCGAAATGATAAAAATTACCCAAGATAGTTATCATACTTGTTAATTCTTCGACCGTCAAATTAAACTTATATTTTATAGTTTTAAAATCCAAACTATGATAATATGTACAATGAAATAATTTATATACAATTATACGAGCAATTATATGACTATAATCTAATACGTACAGTTCTTTCGCAAGATCTATAGCATACGATAAACTAATTTTATTGATACTACAAATAGATATAGCCGGATAATTAATTTCTTGTATCGGATATTTATCGGATTCAATGGTAATTGCTGTTGGGCTATCTCGATATTCCAAGGTCATGTCGTATATTATAAAAGACATGCTGATTATTATTATTATATAAACAATTAACCAGACGATTCTATGAAACGTAAATATTTTTTTTCAATATTAGTAAGATAAATTTTTACGATTGATAATGGAAAAGAAAATGTATGGTAATGGAAAAAAAAAGAAAAAAAAAAAACAAAATTCACTCGAATTTACGTGCAATATAATTTCAATGATTTATACTTCTCTATTGGATGTTGATAAAAGCGTCTATAGTTCGTATAATTTGCATTAATGCTTTCGAGAAACGAATCGACAATTGTATTTTTAATAACGGAGAAATTTCTTAAACTTTTCAATGTATGAAAATTTCCAAAGAATTTCCATCTTCTTCTGATCGAATTTTTAATTTTAAACGTCTTCATGATTACTTGGAAATTAATATTTTCTCTTAATTGTACGGATAACCGAACTTCTTCGCTATTGAATTGCTTCGTTAAACTGAATTTGAATAATCTCTTGTCGGCTTTTTATTATACATATATGTATATATACTATAATTACTTTAAAACGAAAGGAGATATAAATATTAGGTAAATAATTTTATATTTGCGTGTAAAAAGAGAACGGTCACGCGAATAACTCTTTATAACGATACTCATTCGTTTTACCATAATCGTAAATTTTTTATTTTAATGATTCATATCACTTACAATGTCCCCATTTAAAGTCGAGTTACAACAATCTCGATCGATCGGTTCGTTCAAGATAAGGACGCAAGAAGGAATCTCTTTCGTTGAATCAAACTTTTTTTTATATATATATATATGCACGTTATTGTATGTATCGATAAATTCGCTTTTACAGATTTCAAATAAAGCTTTACATATAATTCGCCTTTTCGATTTTTAGCAGAAATCGTGTGTTGAAAAAGAAAAATAAAAAACACATACAAACACACGCGCGCACGCACACACGTTGACCGATTTTATTACATACAAAAATTAATGCATTTCGTATCGGCTTAAATTCATAATAGTGAATTAAAATTCTTTATTGAAATATTTAAAGTTCCGAAAAATTCTTAATACGTGTATATAATATAAAAATTGAGTAAACATTATTTACAACAAGACAAACGATATTATAATAACAATTTATACAATTTTATATACCATGCAATATGACTGGTCAACGATGTGTTAATTGGTCTAAAAATTATAGCTAGCATATACAGTTTCAGTTTTTTCTTTCTCTTTTTTTCCTTTTCTTTTTTCTTTTTAGACTTAATAAATATTGCGCATACTCCGTAAAATATAAAATAATATACAAATATATACGTTCAATTAAATTTAATTCGAAGTTTACAGATTTGGATTTTTTTTTTATTTCGAATTAATTATTATTATTCGAAAATATATCGACGGAACGATATCAATGAAATTTTGAACGATATCAATGAAAAAGAAGAAAATCATGAGAGAGTTTGACGATTAATAAAAACAAAAAAAAAAAAAAAATGAGAAGAGAAAAAATGAAATTTATACGTAATCGATTTTAATGACATTCTCTCTCTATATATATATATATATTTTGTTCTTTTTCTGATTTTCTTTTTCTTCCTTTTCTTTTCTTTTCTCTTCTTTTTTTTATTTTTACAATTTTCTCTCGTTCACTGAAGCAACATACGCGATTGTGCGACGAGACGCGTAAATATTTTGTTAAACCAGCACGATTAGATGAAACTGACGAACTTATTTAGAGTCTTAAAAGATTCGTATAAAAAGAAAGGCACGATATTTTCTTCTAAGGATCATCGACGGTGTATCTATAGTGTACGTGTGTATACATTAAATACATACATACATACATACATACATACGTAATTACGAGTAAAACGTAATCTTAGTTATATCGGTGCCATTGGACGAGAATGCATAGATATATTTATTTGCCTGTTCAATGAAATCACAAAACGAATCACAGAGTTATGTACAATACAATATCTGTCACACACACGCACATATATATATATATATATATATATATATATATATATATGTATATATTTATTTGTTTGTTTTTAAGTCTAATCGTGCTGCTAGAATTTTTCAGTGTTTTTATGCTTCTCATTTTGAGATTATTTAGCAAATACGAGAGAGAGAGAAAGAGAGAGAGAGAGAGAGAGAGAGGGAGAGAGTGAAAGAGAGAGATCGATAGATCGTTCATTGTCCATTTTATATAATTTTGGATGAAAAGGCGATGACATCGTTAATTGTTGTAATAATATATTAATCGTTCGAAATCAACGATAAATTATTTAACCCTTTGCACTCTTCTATAGCTAATTGTAAGTTGTTTAAAAATTTCGTCCTTTTTATCATTCGTAGATACACATGTGTATATATATATATATATATATATGTCATTGATATTAATAATACATTATAATTTTTACCATTTAGAACACATATGTTTACATTGGAAATTTTGTAATATCTCACTTTGTACATACGATCCGTTTATTACGAAAGTTATCATTAAGTCATATATTTTTCGTTTTGAGATATTTCGTTCATTTTGAATTTGAATTATTTCAAAATTATTTTTTTTATAATAAAACGAAACGAAAAAAGTATATATATATATATATTTATTTATTTGTTTACTTGCTTTTGAGAGAAAAATAATTATATTATATAATAAAAAAAAAAAAAAAAAAAAAAAAAAAAAAAAAAAAAAAAAAGAAAAAAAGAGAAGCAAATAAATAAATCAAAAATATTTTTAAAAAATTATTTTCAATTATTTTAATAAAAATTAAATATATTTAATTATTTGCTCTTGACAGAAAAATAAATATATTATATAATTAAAAAATAATAATATTGATAATAGCGTGTGACATAAAATATGTCTTTTTAAATATCTCAAATAACATAGAAATGACTTTCATATATAATATCGGGTCATATACAAGAGATCGTTATCGTTATATATAATTTTTATATATCTATTAATTATGATAAATCATATTTGTTTTGATTTTTCGAATGAGAGAAGAATTATTGTAAGAAAATAAATGAGTACAAAGGGTCGTTTTTCTCGAGGTAAAGTTTTTAAATATTTAAAACACGACGAATACAAATATCGTCCAATGAATTATTTCGACGTTTTGATCGTATCGATCAAATGGATTTGATTTGAAAATTGCGCATATTCGTGCCGAAGATCTTCGTGTACAAGTTTAAATATTCGATTCTTTGTTCATTTTTTTCTTTCTTTCTTTCTTTTTTTTTTTCTTTTTTTGTTGATAATCTCACGTTACACACGCTACGTATTATAATACGTTTACATACATTATCTTTTATATTATTTCCTTTTCTCCTCATACTTTCGTATTATTATTATTATTATTATTATTATTATTATTATTATTATTATTATTAGTATTTATTATTATTATTATTATTATTATTATTATTATTATTATTATTATTATTATTTCTCTTTTAACAATCAGAAGATTTGTCTATTTTGTGAAATTCAATGAAAATTACATATCAAACATTCATTAGAGAGACACCTCCGAATGTAAGTAGAAAAATGTTTATATCCCCACAATTATTATTACCGAATAAGTTAACAATTTCGTTGTATAGAGCAACGAACCATATGAATTCTTACGGTTAGAGTTTTCTTTTCATTTTCTTTTTTTTTTTCCTTTTTCTTTTCTTATATATTTTTTTTTCTTTTCTTTCGTAAGTTAATGATATATATATATATATATATATATATATATATATATATATATATATATATATGTATGTATGTATAAGAAGAAATGTCAGTATAAGAGATATTATTGCGTGTTACATCCACGTTATATCATCAAAAATTTTAATAAAGTGCTTTTGCCAAAGTAGCACGATCATGTATAATGAGCAGGATCGGTTTATGAGATTGAGATATAAACTGTTTAAGTATATCAAGTAATTCAATATTTTAAATATAACAAATATTTATATTATTCTAATAAAAAAATGTGAATATTATTTTTTTTTCTTTTTTATCTCATAAGCCGAACCATTAACAGAGCTCACACTTTTAACATTTTTATTATAATTTTTAACATGTCGAAATTTTCTAAGACGCATATAATTTCAATATAATCGAATAGTAAATAGTAAATAACTTATGTTTTCCAACATACTTAACGGATATATTAATGCTATTCATTCAGTGCTTATGCTTATATTCCACAATTTAGCATATAATAATAATAAAAATTATGTATCATATGACTAGTCCTATTCGAATTATATATATATATATATATATATATGATATTGAAACATTTTGCCTAGTTGATTGTATTATTAAAGAAATTATTAGCTACTTATATAGTTATATTTACAATTTACCACATTGCCATATTTATATTATCACTCCAATGAAAGAAGTTTCTTGATAAATATTATCGTTCTAAATAAAAATAAGAACGAAACTTTCACATATGTAAAAAATGTGATTAAAATTCTTGCTAAAACTTTTACTTAAATTCTTCATAGAAATAAAATTGAACTAAGGAGCATCATGAATGATGATGCATGATCTTCTAAAATATAAAATTTTTTATGTTGCAATATCAATAAACGTATATAACGTGTGTGTGTATATATATATACATATATGTATGCATATATACATATACATATATGGCATGGCACTTAATTTCTTAAATATACAGATACATTGATATTATATACAAATGAACATTTACAAATTTTTTAAATATTGATACAAAGAAATAGTATCTCAAGTTAAGAGTTTTACGTGCTAATGTGCTAAAGTTTTACATATTAGATATTATTTATCTCCTTGGAATATTACATTTCATGGTTTATTAAAGCACCAAAACCAATATTATGTGTTCATACAACAATTACAAATTAATTGGAGAATGTAACTCATATATTAGTGGAGCATGTAATGTATAATTTCCTTAATGATACTTCTAAGTTTGTACGTGATATTAATGAAATGTTATTAATAATCGTGTTTATAATGAAATTCAAATTTATAATGAAAAATACTAGTATTATAATAATATATTTCAAACAGAAGATATTAAATATATTAAATAATATTACTGTGTGATATTTATAATTGGAACACTATGAGATGTTGAATAAAAAAGAAGAAGAAAAGAAAAAAAAAACGGGAGAGAAAAAAAGAAAAAACCCAAACCATATTATTAAAACATAAGCGACAAAATTGAGTATCAATTTGTATGTCAGAATACAATACATATTTTCTACAATTATTCCAAGCTTTACTTCATCTTAAAACACTTATAAGCTATACACAATATATTTTTCTATATAACTAGGCAATTTAGATGCAGGTATCAAAGTTCCTCTAAATAGTTGCAATTGTACTAACGCAGATTGGCCTAGTTCCATGGAACATATCCGCGTGATATGGTTCGCTTATAATGGTCCGTGAAGTCTGAGTCTGACGCAGTAGAAAGTGCGTTATAAGGCCCTATATATACATATACATATATATCTATATATATATGTATATATATGTCAAAATATGATAAAAGTATCCGGCAGTAAAGACAATAAAGCTGAGAATGACAGTAGTGAAGTCGATCCTAAATTGTATCTTTTTTATTTATATTTTTCTTTCTTTTTTTTTCTTTTTTTTTTTTTTTTTTTTTTTTTTTTTTTTTTTGTTGTAATATATTTTTAATACTAGAGAAAAAACACGAATTAATTAACATTATGCCTAGCATTTTGTTATCTTGTAAAATAAATAAGATTACGTAAAAACATTTTACATATATATATAAATATATATATATATATATAATCTTTGATTTTTCGTTCTCTCATATGTATTTCATTTTTAATAAATATTCGTAAATGTTTACAATTCCTGCTTAAAGCTTTTTAAAAGATATTTAGTTAAAAAAAGAAAAACTTTTTATATGAAATAAAAGCGCTAAGTACTATATATTGAAAAGTAAAATTCCAAATGTATGGTGACACTAAAGTGTTTATAACCATACAAATGTCGATAGTTTATTTATAATATTGTACTACTGTTTTATAGCCAACATATATATATATATGTATATATAAACATATATATGTACGTATATATAACAAACAGTAATACAATAATTTCCTAAGTACAAATGAAGAAGTAGTACATATTTTCGTTATGATCATATGAAAAGATCTCATAAATGACGATTTTTTTTGTCTTTTGTTTTCTTTTCTTCGTTTTTTTTTTCCTTTTTTCTTTTTTTTTTCTTTTTTTTTTTTTTTTAATATATATAAAAAGGCTTAACAATCGATATTTTTTTTTTTTTTTTATGGATTATTACGGTTGACATTGTACCACCAAATAGGCACAAAAATTTATGCCATTAGTGAACTTTATATAGCTTCAAGTTCACAAAAGATACCAAAAGTGCTCACGTAAAAATGTCAAATTCTCAAAAGTGCCTTATCTTATAAACAAAATGTGTTGTTATGTGTGCATTATTTGAATGCATCGAATACACTAAATGATCTTATTAGCGAATAAGAAGACATGAAAAAAATGATTGTTCAATTGCTCGCAGAGCAATCGATCTGAAAAAAAAAAAAAAAAAAAAAAAACAAAAAAAAAGGCAATGATTTTGCAAGACGGCAAAATTCTTTTACGTTCGCTCCATGCTCTTTAACGTTCATTATTATGAATTCTCTCAAGAAAATGAGAACTCTACGATTCATTGTACAAATTCGATTGATTACAATTAAAAAGAAAAATGTCTAACTAAGAGATACTTAAGCTATAGCCTCATTGAATCGGATCTCTCTCTCTCTCTCACACACACACACACACACACATGCACGCACATGCATGCATGCACACACGCATACACACACACACACACACACAGTAAGTATAGTGTGTGAATGATGTTTTGGATTACCTCAACACATAGTTTCAGAAGCTGGCGCTGGTACAGTACTCATATTCTTATCGCTAGGATCGGGAGATTCGGCGTCTCTTATCGCAGGTGGCCGTGAAAGTGTTTGCTCAATCTCTCTGGTAACGCTGATTGTAGGTGGTGGTCTACGAGAGTCTTCATCGATCGCAGAAGATCTTCGCAATTGACGATGTTCGTTGGATATGGCAAAGAAATTAGCAGTAGCACCGTCCTCAGGTGGATTACTGGATTCATCTTCGTCCTCTTTGTAACGCCGTTGAATTAAATCTTCCATTTGTTGATAATCGCATTCCTCGGCATCCCTTAAATGTTCATTCTCTATTTGCCAAGCCATCTCAGGATTATTAATTTCCGATACATTTCTATTCCTTGATAATGGAGGCGAAACCGGTGGGGTTCTTGGTGGACTAAGAAGACCGCAATAACTTTCTAATTCGTCGGTAATACTAGTATATTCGGCGCGCATTGCTAAAAGGATAGATCTTTGTGTACTACCGGCCGAAGTTACGGACGATGGAATCACTGCAACGCGTGGTTCTGCCCATGTAACGCCTCTTTGTATATTTGGCGGTGGAATCATTACTACGTCGTCGGATTCAGAACGAGTTCTACTATTTTGTCTAATTGGACGTTCGGTCGAGTCTTGTCTCAATGGTTCCGAAGCAGGAGCTTCGCTACTAACTTCCCTCTCTAATGATACTTCTTTTTTTATCGTCGATTCCACTTCTCCTACATCTTTGCTAACTTCGCTTTCTTGGCTTGCAGTAGTCTTAACGTCTTCTTGAACATTCTGAGGATCAACGATGCTCACAGAGGAATCGTTTCTACTTAGATTCTCACGAGACGTTATCGTTTCAGAATTCTTCAAGGCATCGTCCTCCAATGGTTGTTCTATGTTTAAGAAAGTGGCATCTGTTTGAGAACGCAAAAGTCTTTTACGTCGTAATATTAGACTAGGTAATTGGGTATGAGAGTCAGTCTCTGAAAAAGCATCCGATCTTTCGGAGACTCTGCGTTGACGAATATCTATATCAAAAGTAGGAAATCCTTCGTTGGGCATGTGAGTTGCCATGAAACGATGTATTACGCCAAGATGTGCCAATGTTTGTTCGCTTAATTCTTCCAATTTGCGAATACGAAATTCTACGGCCTAGAAAATACAATATCAAATATTTAATAAATTTTTATAACATTTTTATATATTTCTTTTTCTTTTTTTTTTCTCTCTTAATCATCGATCGATTAATTTAAATTACCTGAAGCGAAGCATTCTGCGTATGTTCCTTTTTATCAATATCTTCTATTTTCTGATGCATATTTTCAACTCTTTCCGTTGTAATTTTAACCCGTTCCTCGGTAGACATTTGTAATTTGAGTTCTTGCTCACGAAAGTATCCCTCAACGCAATCTTCTTCAAAATCATATAAACGTTCCATATCGTCGGCCTCAAGAAATAGTTTGAGACCATTGTCGCATGTTTCACCCGTACTCCTTTTACCTCGCGTCAGGTGTCTCAATAAATATTTTACTAATAAATATATATGGCAGACCGCGATAAGAGGCGGAGGTAAAACTGGTTTTTGTTCATATTCCATCACAACCGTAAAACGTTGGAACATCCATACTTGATGTGCAACGGCATTAACCTCGTTGAATATATTATTGAAAACCGCGATTAACAAATTTATTAATAATATGTTCGCAACTAAAAGATATACGGACATAACTGCTGGTGTGATCCAACGACCTGGAAGACATTCCGGCATGCCTGGTTCATTTCCACAATCTGGATCTATATTGTCCGCATACACTTCTCCGTAAAGCATGAAATAAGGTTCCATAAAAATCTATAATAGAGAAAAAATAAATGTCTATTAAATAAATATTCATTATGAAATAATTTTCTATAAATGCTGAAAAATAAAACACCCACATCACGGACTATTCGCCATTTTGGCTCTGCATTAGGATTTAATATAGCTTGTCTTGATACTCCAAAACTCATGAGAACAACTAATAAGAGAACCACGAAATATATCATGTTTTTTACCATTTTCCCCATCATTGTGACCAATGGACCTATCCAACAATAATTATTGTTTACAATTACGAAATACGCTATAGTGTATATATATATATATATATATATATATATATATATATTTATATACAATAAATTATATTGTAATTAAATATACTTATAGATTGCATATTTTGGAAGTTTCAAAATTATACGTATTAAAATATAAATTTTTAAATAAGACATACCTAAATATTTGTTGACTCCAAGAATATTAAGTATTCTTAAATACCAATAAATACAATCAACGCAATATATAACTCGACCTACATCAAAAGTTGAATGGCGTAATCTCAAAGCAAGTCCGATTTGAAAAAATATTATAGCGGCTGCGTCGCAAGGATTCCACATGTTCCAGGCCCAAACGCTAAATTTATGTGAGAGCTTTGCCGGTTCTGACGTTGCTATTTCGCGTACTTTCTCGCATCCCAATGTACAGATGTAAGAAATTGCATAGATTTCTGCTAGCGATGGATGTTCGCCCATTTGTATAAGTATACAATACGAAAATAAAAGTAAAAAGACAATATATGCTATCTGAAAATGAAATAGTCCAAATATTAAAACAATATAGAGTTATAAATAAAAACATTAATTATTATTTATATCAAAGAAAAATATATTAATTTTCTAAAAGGATTTGCATTAATAAAATCATTAAAAAAAAAAAAAAAGTAATACTTGAATATACTTACAGCATTGGCCCAAAATTTTGTAATTGGTGCTGTATAAAATTCATACAATTTTTTCTTCAATCTTAATGGTCTACTGTTTTTGTTGTCATAATAGTCCGAACGAATGCCATAAGCTCGATGTGTTCCTTCATCATTATCTGCCAATACTTTGCCATTTTCTTGTACAATCGTTTCTTTTACAACTGTTGTAGAATGTTCACTGCTAATTAAAGCCTACACAAAAGCACATTAAGTGTGAGAAATTTCATATATACAATACGGGACATCACGTATTTCATAATAATAACTGTATGGACATTTTTTTTTTTTTTTTTTCTTTTTTTTTTTCGTTGACAAAGTAGCAGCAAGACTCATATGAAAATTTGACATATGAATAAACAAAAATTACATAAAATTTTTAATGAAGACGACAACAACATATTAAGCTATTAGTAATATGCATTCATGATTAAATACAAAATAGAAGATGGATAAAATGACAAATTACATTCTAAGATTAGAAAGTTATATAAAAATAACAGACAATATTTAGATTTTGTAATATGCAGGATATGAAAGGTAGTGACATAAATGTGACAAAACATATTTTCAGGTATCGAGAAAAAGAGAAAACTGAAAAAATATTTACTTTCAATTATATAAACAACAATGGATAGATCGTTGAAAATAATATTATCTTTATGAATTCTTATATAAACATACATTTTTAAAGGAAACAAGATTTATTTAAAGAGGGCTTCATTGGAATATAAAACACATTTGTAAAATGAAGCAGTTACACTAAGCATGCTAACAGTATTCTCTAGTTGCAGTTTAGTAAATTAATACTTTAAAATAAATGAACTCATAACAAGGAAGCTCACAAGAAAATTTAAACAATTGTGAAACCTTACTCACATTTAAGAGTAACAAAAAAGGAATAGAATGCAAAATTAATTTTATTTCAGATATATATATATATATGAAAGATTTTTTGATATTTCTTGTTTTTTTTTTTTTTCTTTTTTTCTTTTTTGATAATTACTTTTATTTCAAAACATAGTACTGATCCACACGTTCTTCTTTAATTTTAATTGGACGTTTTCACTACAAGAAAAATTTAGTGGACAAACAAGAGAACATAGTGCGGATAAAATTATGCCTAACGATATGAAGAAACATATAAACAAAAGCAGCCAGAAGGTGCATCAGAAAGTGCATAATTGTTTTTATAGAGAGAATCGCTGCGCTCAGGTTAGTATAAATATACCTTAATGCCTTGATGGCTGCTGCATTTGTTGCGTATGCTGAGGCTCCTGCGCAGACGTTTCTAAAAAATAATTATTATGCATACCCACACAGTCTACGTATTAACAACTGATGAGTACCCTCTTAATGTGTTTAATAACATATGTTTTCAAGCGCTTAGAAAATAGAAATACACTGAAAATAATACAATTACTCATTCAACATAATCTCTATATTCTACTACACATTAATAATACTGCCTATATGTATAATATATATGTGTATATACTATATGAGCAATATGAATAATAATAAATATTGTCAATCTCAATTATTCCAACTTCAATAAAACTGAGTTTTATATTACCTTCGCTTTTAAATTGAGACAATGCAACTTGAAACATTGTTTTTAAAAAGGTTTACTAATTCTTATGGCTCATGAGACAATTTTACAACAAAACATTCCAATCAATACATTCCAAATCGCTCATATCAGGCATTAGTGAGATTTTTAATAAATATTATTAGAGATAATAAATGGTTTAAAATTATAAATGTGGATAAAATTTGTTAATATTAAAAATATTACTTTTAGAAAATATTAAAGACAAAATAAGATTCAAGGAAAAAAAAAAAAAAAAAAAAAAAAAAAAAAAAAAAAAAAAAATTTTTTATTTATTTAAACGATGAATTATATAAAGCAATATATAATAATTTAAAGAAATATATTTATTAATCGGTATTGGCGAGTAACATTTTCAATATGATAAATATGATAAATATGATAAATATTATTTTGCTTTATGAAAGAGAGATTAAGCTTTTCAAATTTGAACGATAAACTAAAGAAGAAGAAAAAAAAAAAAAAAAAAAAAAAAGACAAAATGTACTTAATGTTTTTATAGTGCTACTTTAGTCATAAGCAAATAATGTATTATTGTAAATGCAAAGCTTACAGAAGCTACGTGTGCATCCTGTACAATATTGTAACTTTAAAACCAGCCACCAGTGTTCTGAGTTCATAATTAGTAACAAAAATACATTTTTAAGGAAAAAGATATTTCTCTTTAAAAATATAATTATTTTTTTATCTTTATATGGTATAATTATTATAATATAATTATTATTTCCTTTATAAATGTTAATATGTATATATATATATAGAGAGAGAGAGAGAGAGAAAGTGAGAGAGATATGAAAAAATTGATACATTGATTTCATTTTAAAAATGATTGAAAAATGAAAGTTAATTTTATTTTATGGATGATATATATCTTTTAATTTTCGAACTATTAATATAAAGAAATATATATATATATATATATATATATATATATATATATATGTATATATATGAGATTAAATATATAAAAATGCATAAACATACTTTTGATAGGACACTTAGTCGCATAGTCATAAAAAATGACTAAGACGCCAGGCACTTCGATAAATTTAACGTATATTTACCTCAACATCCGGGCCATTTGATGTACCATGTTCTGAATCACTGTCTTCTTTTTCATCTTCAAGAGCAATCAAATGTTCCTCTTGTGTTTGCGGCATTAATTGTAATTCCTCTCTACTTTTAAATTCCAGCCGTGATATATAAACAGGACACAACAGACCAAGAACAACCTTTGCATAAAGGTACACAATTAAAGAATTTTTTTTTTTTTTTTTTTTTTTTTTTGCGGAAATTCCATTGTGATCCAATTAAATTAAATTAATTTTCATATTTACCTTTAAATTAGTATTTTTACGAGTACGAAGACCACCCATCCATAAATCTGCTAAAATGATTTGACTACAAGGATGCGCTAAAAGTGGACGATGATTAGCAGTAACTGCAAGTGATAAACAAGTTTGACCAGACCAATTTTGAAGTTCGGATGTCAATAATTGTTGTGTTTGATCATCGTCTTGACGATAGCAGTAATCCAATAACTCCAAAGCTGTTTCAATAAAATAAAATATTATTAATAGTTATATATATATATATATTTTTTTTTTCACTTTCAACGAATTAAATTGATCGTACCAATATTTTCAAATTCCTTTCCATAACCACGTAATTCATCGTAAACTTCCGTTTCAAGGTCATCTTCTGCAGCTTCATGAGCCATTGCTTTATATAATTTCAAGGCAACAAGTGCTTTGGCCAATGCTTCTTCTCCATGTTGCCACATTAACAAAGCCATTTGTTGTCTTTTTGTTAATACTGCCCAAATAAGTAATTCATTGAACGGATAATCAAAAAGTGGTGTATCTCTATTAGCAGGAACAGTTTCGGCGAGCAAACTCATTGTCAAACTGTCTGATTTATTACCAGATCCTGAATAATAACGAGTACCAGAACTTAAAACACAACTATTCCGATGCATATGTTGTTGCTGTCCACCAGATCTTTTCATTACTTTGGTATAAATCACACGAAATCTTCTACGTGTATATTGTGCACGATAAGCTCCACCCATAAGTTTGTTGATTACTAATCCAATATCATGTAATGTATACATGTACCCACGTGGAATATTAGGCCGTACATCTCGCAGAATATAGCCTAATGTATTCGATGGGCCTTCTTTCTGATTAATCAAAGAGAAAAAAAAAAAAAAAAAAAATTATTGATTATATCATAATAGTTAATAATATCTTTTGATGTATAAAAATATAAACATAATAATATTCTAAAGTGATAAAAGACCTACTGTGTTATAAAGTTCTTCCAAACGAGGTATAGATAAAAATTTTCTCATGGATACGCCATTTTCCAAAAGTAATTTAACGAAATCGATTCTATCGTGTTGTAAAGCTTGCATCATAGCTTGCTCCAATGCACCCGGTGGCCATTTTTGACCATATACAAAAATTTCACTACGAGCTATGTCCACTCTATTCCATATTAAAGACAATGATAATTGTTCGGCTGGAGATAATTGTTTGGATTTAAATAAAGCTGTTAATATTGTTTGATCCAATTCTTGTGGTCGATCTTGCGTTATCCTGAATACGGTTATCTGAAAATAAATAATATTATTTATTTATTTTATTTTATTTTATTTTGTTTTATTTATTTTTTTTTTTTCTTTTTCTTTTTCTTTTTATTTCGATTATACCGAACGCTCCTTGCTGTCATATCCAATGAGCTTTGTTATTATAAATGTATGTTTTATTGAATATCATACCAGATGTTTCTTACGGGTACATTGGAGCAATTCAGAATACAATTGATTTGTTTGTTCAACAGAAACTTTAAAAGTGCGTTTAATGGTTTCCAGAAGATGTTCTCTCATACTTTCCAACGGTCCTTCACCATCTCCAGTTTCACCATCTCCTTCACTAGCATATCTATGAGATTAAATATATATTTTTCTCTTTTTATAGATGAAATATTTTATAAGTAATTAAAAGAATGTTTTAATTAACTTTTAGTTAAGCATTACTTGTGCATAAAAGCGATGAGATCAGCTGCACGTCCTGATCCATCGCAAACAACAACAGGAACTGGAGGAACATCTGTAACATATTCTAATACCGAACGTATCGTGTTTGTTCCTCCTTCAATTACTAACGCCACTACAGGTATGCTACTGTGTGTATCTGTAATAATAATTTTATGTTATAAAATTAAAATGATATATAAGTGTATCGTGTATTATGTTTCATTGCTAAAATACCAAATAAGCATATTTCTATCGTACTAGGACTCACACGGCTGTAGTTTTAAATTAGATATATATTTTTCTAATTTTCTACGCAATACAATTTCTGCTCCATATCGACCTTCAGTACCATTATCCACCAATAAAAAGTAAGCATGTCGGTTATTCAGAACTGTGTATTTTGTCCTGGGGAAAAAAAAAAAAAAAAAAAAAAAAAAAAAAAAAAAAAAGATGTCCGTTAATATACATATTAAGATATAATTTGTGTCATAAAGAAAATTATTTTTTTTTACCAAGGAGAAGAAAGGCAATCATATGGTACCTCTTCACCACGTCCTATTAATTCGTGATTTTTATCTAATACCCCCCATGGAGCTATACCTATGCTTACTACTCGACCCTGTCGTTGTGATCGTTCTAATAGCAAAGCATCGCCAACTTGACGTGTAACTCCTAAAACATAAATGTTAATTAAAAAAAGAAAAAAAAAAAAAATTATGAATACGATATTATAAAGAAGAAAAAATGATTACGATGATACAAGTAAGATATTTCTTATTCGGTCGATTTTTCTTTATCAATCGTCATTAAATTATACAACAAACCTGTATTTGTTCCTCCTGTGAAAATCCAAGCTCCAGTTGTTTTAGCAGCTTTCAATAAACCTTTACGTAAAACTTTTTTCAAACTTGGCTGTAATTCAAAATTTGGTCGGCCACCATGAACAGTAATTAATAATTTAGGTAATCCTAAATTCCATTCTCGACACAATAATTGTACTATAGGTTCTGGCCGAGTATCATGAGCTAATCTTACATACTAAAAAGATATTTGATATTGTTATAGGATCATAAAAATATAATTATAAATTTTATGTAATATTGATTATACTTGTGCTTTAGTTGGATGTGGTCCACCTTGAAATTCAATAGTACCATATGCATCGGTTGGATAAGGATTTGTATTTTTTCCTGGAGACCATTGCTCACGTTCTTTTTCTATGGAACCACTGTTGGCATAACTTGGAACATCTGCTCCAGTCCCACAATGGTATGTATAAGAATAACCACAACAACATCTGTAATTACAAATTATAGTTATTTGTCTTTATAAACAATGAATTATTTATTTGATAGAGAAGTTCTCAAACCATACCTAATGCTTTGCTCTTTAAATTAAGATTTTATATATATAATAATATTAATATAATAATATAAATATAATATTATATATATATATATATGTGTTTCTTTAAATCCACTTAATTTGCTTACATAATATAATAATTATTTTGATACATACTGCTGTATTGCATTTAATATTTCTTTGCGTATGCTATAAAGTATGACATTCCCATAATATACTTTCAGGATTTTCTCAACTGGATAACACGATCAAAAGTTAATTATAACGCATGAGAAATAAGCTATGAACATATGTGTGTGTATACACATATGCAATAAATGTCAGTCACTAAACATAAAGCAAAATAAAAAGTAAAAGAAAAAACGAATGAATTTCACGAATGAATTATTATATTCATTACAAATATTAA
Organism: Vespa velutina; assembly: GCF_912470025.1. Lineage (NCBI taxonomy): Eukaryota > Metazoa > Arthropoda > Insecta > Hymenoptera > Vespidae > Vespa > Vespa velutina. Next base: position 1,162,310 of record NC_062192.1, read on the forward strand.
TATAATAAATAAAATATATTGAGAATGAATTTTATGATCATAAGAAAGCAGCATACGAAATGACGATTATAGCAGAATCCACAATGAAACCTCACCTGGAAGAAGTGATCACATCGTATTCTGCATTCTTATCTCCCTGTACTTCTGTGAACCTATAAACGGAATGAAATCAGGAAAAATAAATCAAATGGAAATGAATATACAAAAACACAACATTGAACGTATAAATAATTGAAAAAAAATCATAAGTTAAATATATCACAACACAATATAATATAAATTAAATCTGTTTTTTTTTCTCTCTTCTTCCATAAAATAAATATGATATATAAAACAAATGAAACACATTGTTATTGTAATTGAATGAATTATTAAAATAAAACTTATGGATATTGAAAAGATTTAAAAAAGATATTTTGTTTACATTATTGTACATTGAAATGAAATCTGTTAGAAATAAAAGATGTGTGTATGACAAGTTTGGCTACAATGTTTGAAAAAGACTAGGTACAATAAATAAGAAAGCTAGTAAAGCAGTTAGTGACAGCCAAGATGATGTAACATATTCTCTATTTTCCAACTCACTAGAATGATGTAATAGAGTATTAAAAATAAGTACGCAAATAATAAAATTTTGAATTACATTTTTTAATTCACGACTTGTTAAAAAATTATTCTTAAAATAAGTAGATTAAATTATAAAACACACTGAATAGCACACGCCAAATTCTGATTTAGAATGCATCTAAAATTCTTAGTTAAAATAGTGATATAATTATAGTGATATACATATGCAGTGCATATACTTACAAAGTATGTCTATGTATTATTTAAAAAATATGTTTAGTAATAGATTAAAAATACATACATTATAACCCATATAATCTATTTTTATCTAATTGAACAATATTATATATTATTAGAATGATTTTTATTTTTGAGAACTCTCAAAACAGTACATTTTCTAAATGCCTTATCATGTTATATAATATATAAATTTGTAAAATAGAACTATTTTCTATTTGATATAAAATAAAATACATAAATACATAGTTCATAAAGAATTATAAATGTAATATATTTATAATTATCCAATAAATATAACAATAATGTATATTTTTACCTATGTTCATCCTTAGCACTTGGAATAAACTTGGAACATTCTCTTTTTTGAAAAGTTGCTTCTATCCAACTGCGTTCGGTTGCCTGAAATATAAAATACAGAGATATAACATGCATATACATACATACATATATACATATATACATACATATATATATATATATATGTATATATATGTATGTATATATCGATCATTTGAAACTTAATATATTTTACTTTTATTATAATACATAAATAGAAAAAAATCAATAATTTTTTCATAGTAGTCTTTAATGATCTATAACATGGCAATAGAGTACTATAAGATAAAATACCTGAAGTAAATCCTTGTTAATAAAAAGAAAAGAAAAATAAGAACAAAAAAAAGAAAAGGAAGAAAGAAAAAATTACAATGACAAAAAAAGAAAAAAAAATACATATTATACCTTTGCCTTTTTTCTCTTGACTTTAGGAGTATTTGCACCGCAAATAATATTTCCAATTGCCATGATGATACATGGAAATGCAACTCTTGTGATCACTAAATCTAATCAGTCTATAAATTTGACAATATAAATTCCATTGATAAATAATAATTAAAACATATTAAATTAATCGGTTAGAACATAAACAAAACGATGATACATATATATATTATTACAAAAAAAAAAAAAAAAAAGAAAAGAAAATATCATTATAAAAACAACAAATAAGGAAAAATATAAATGCAATAAGAAAAAAGTTAATGTATCTCTTTGAATAATTCTCAGAAAATTGTAATTATGAATACTTACTAGAGCTAATAATAATGAAGAGTTACTACCACCACATGTCATAAAGATAAGATAAATTAAAAAGATAAGAATAATAGACATCAGTGAAAGTACTTCAGGAAAATATTTTTGCCATACAAATTGAATTGGATTATAAGTCCATGTTATTTGAATATATTAGACCAAAAGATAAGATATATATATATATATACATATAAAAAAAAAAGAAAAAGAAAAAAAGAAGAAGAAAAGAGAAAAAAGAAAGGAGAAGAAAGAAAAACAAAATAAACAGGATTAGAAATAATTAATATAAAACTATATACATCCATTGGAGTCTTACCATTCGGCTGGATTTATTCTTATCTATCATTCCTATGTGCACATAACGCTTTTAACATCCACGATAGATGTGGATATTTTCTCAAAGGAGTCATGAGAATCACATGATTTGACTACGATATGATACAATAATAATTATTTCACATAAAAATCCCAATTAATTGGAGACATCTGCTGAAAAGAAAAAGAAGAACAAAAAACAGAATAAGGAAAGAAAATAAAAGATATATATATATATATATATATATATATATATATATATATATATATATATCATGCGTGAGAAAAAATTGAAGAGTATTAAAATAGTTATAAAATGACGAACATTGATCACGGATCATAATATAACAATAAAAATAAATTGAATTGAATATTGCACAATAAAACGTAATTATCTATGGCAAATGTTTCGTATTGCGTGCCATATCGGTGTTATTTCGAACGATTCTTTTATTTTTTCTTTTCTTTTTTTTTTTTTTTTTTTTTTTTTCCCCTCACAATTAAACGTCTACGTAAGTATTTAAATACAATGGATAATAAACACGTACGAATGATATCATCCAAATTTGAAATCGAACGGCGGGAAACGAAGAGCCTGTCATACCTGTCCGTTGTATGCCTAACGACGAGCTAACCTTTCTGTCACGTTTAATTCACGGGATTGCACATGATCCGTTCGCGTCTTATAATATTCGAAGGATCGAAGTTAAACTGGAGCAGAAAATAATTATTCATGGGCTTGAGCGTTTCTTCTCTCTTTTTTTCTTTCTTTTTTTTTTTTTTTCTTTCCTTTTCTTTTTTACTAGAGAGACGCGTGAAGAAATAGTGAAAATAGAGATAACGAATATGAAAATATATAAACGTTTTGACCGAACCGAAAGAATAGAGATAAGATCCTTCGTTGATTATTGTAGTGCATCACGCGCGTGCATCTAACATAAAAAAAAAAAAAAAAAAAAAAAAAAAAAACAGAAAACAAAAAAAAAAACAAAAAAAAAATATGTATAAACTGTTATCGGTTATTTTTTTCTTTCTTCGCTTTGTTTTTTTCTTTTTTTGTTCTATCTTCTTTTCTTTTCTTTTCACTTGGAAAATTCCTTCAGCTATTTGATAACTATTTTTGCGTTGGTGTTCGATCACTGCCTTGCGAATAAATTGAATTCACTTTGTCGTACCAAACAATTAACACCAATCACTGACGTTTGCAGAAACGTTCACGATGCACCCTGATAACGTTCCGAGATACATACATGTGTGTACGAAAAAGATATATATATATATATATATATATATATATATACATATATACATACGTATATATCACACCTATTTATATATATATATATATATAAACTTTCTCTGGGTGCTCGCTTGATTTTTTCGTTTCCTTTTCTGCGCATTAACTACCAAGAGTCCATTCGTTTCTTTCTATCGTAAACATTTTAAACAAAGAAATTACCATTTTCTCTCTACTCTCATTTAAACACTATTCGCACAATATCTCATGTGAACACTTTTAATTGCAACCCTTTTATCGCGTGCCAAACTGCCTCCCTTGCGAATATCGAGTACGCTCCCCCGCATCGTTCAACGATAAACTAGGCCAAGATCACCTTTAACCTCTACCAAGCGAATTAAATCTATTGGCAATACTGCGATATGAGATTAAACGCGGAAGAAAAATTTTTTTTTCTTTTCATTTCATAACGCGTATGGTTCCTAATAAAGGGATGTGATGTAGGGAGGGGGGGGGGAGGAAGGAGAGAAAAATTTAATTATTAATCGACAATTTTCTTTTTCCCGATATATTCATTTTATTGTAACATAAAAGTTGAAATTGGTTAGGACAAGGTTATGTATTGTAATTTTATTCGAGTTTTATATTTGAAATAATCGAATAATAATGATAACAATATTAATAAGTTTTTAATATTAATAAGAAAATTATAACATAATTCAAATCAATATAGTTAATACGTATGATTTAGAAAAAAATAATTTATTTGGATCAGATGAACATTGACAGTGGAAAAAAACATTTATTATATTTATTCATTCTGGTTTTTCAGGAAACGATACTTTAGGTTTACCATTATTTTCAGATTCCGGTTTACTTGCTCTATTTGATCTAAGAACTGCGCCTGGACTTGGATACGGTCTCATTTGATAAAGTGGCCCCGAAGCTGTAGTATCTGCACCTGTCTTAGCTTCGTTATGTCTAGCTAATCCATCTGACCATTTTCCTCTATAAAACATAGAAAAAAAAAAAAAAAGAAAGAAAAAAAAATTGCGTTTTGTCATAAGAAATGAAAAAAAAAAAAAAAAAATACAATATGAAAGTATAATAGGTGTATTTTTTTTTTATACCTTGGAATGTCACTGTAGGACGCTGGATCCATAGGATCCAAAGTACGATCCTTTTTGTCTTTGTTTTCAGGTTTATCTAATCTTTGATGTCTTTTATTGTCTACACCTTTATACTTCCCTCTATTTTCTATTTTACGCTCTCTTTTTGGTTCAGTTTCATCTACCTGTACATAGAATGATTTCAAAATTTATGATAAATAATGTACATATTTATATATACATAAGATAAGTGAAAAAACACAAGTATTTACTTCCATAGGTTCTTGTTCGCTTCCACTATCATCACTTGACATATTATCATCTTGATCAGCTGCTTTAAGATGTAATTCTTCACGTAACTGAGATGCCGGTTGAGATATTTGACATTTAGGATGACCAGGTGGTAACCAAGCAACTAAATCTGATGACCAATCCCAATAATAATGCTGGCCTCTATATTTTCATTTTAATGATATATTATAAATTAATCACCATTTAATAATATATTAATATGTTACAATTTACTTACGATCCTGGATCATATACTGCTTTCCATGTTTCTGGTAAAGGATACCTCTGTATTAATTTCATTTGACATTTCAAATATTTATCTGAAGGTTGAATATGACCAAGTCCCCATAACTCTTTACATTTTTTTGTACATTCATGATAAATATTATATTTATTAGGACAACCACTGTAACCCTGTAAAAAATATATCACATAAGATCTTTTCATTAATAAACTTAAATTTCATATTAAATTTATCCTTACCATAAATTTTTGAGAAATATCAATTTCAGTAATTTCATCCTTGGCATTATCATAGTCCTCAGCAATTACCTCCTCGTGCACCTTCTTTTTTGCTTCTTTCTTTGTAGAATCTATAAATTTAATATGATAATAATATAAGTAAATAATATAAAGAAGCTAAGCTATTATTTCTTTTCTTTTCTTTCATTTTTTTTCTTTTTTTTTTTTTTCTTTCTTTTTTTTCTTTTTGTTTTTTTCTTTTTTTTATGTGGAACTTATGTTTGACAATGAATTACAATTGTAAACAATTATTTCAAGGTTATGTCATACCATGTTTTTCTGAACCCGATATAAGTCCACGTTTTGCAAGACGTGCAACTAAGGCAGCAGGTAATGGCATTATTATTTTCAATATTATTCTTACACTTTTATTTTAATAAACATGTAAAATATAAACTTATAAAGTATACGCCAATGTCGTTTTGTATAGTGTACGATAAAATTGTGAAATAATTAATAATTGTTCTTCGAAATTATGAACATAAGATAGGATTGTTAATAAATAATGATAACTTTCGATATAATGTGAAATTATTTAAGTCACATTAAAAAATTAATTATTTCTTTTAACTTTCACGCTTTCAATTATTATCGATTAATGCTACATGATCGATAGGATAATAAACTAAAGTGAGCTAGTAGTTCAAATTATATAAGAGATAGCGCTTTTTTCAATGTAGGTACATTCGTCCTTTCATTCGTATAGTTAGTTTTATAATATACTTAATATATTAAAAAAAAAAAAAAAAAAAAAGTATTTAACGTGAAATTACGTGAAAGCACAAAAAGAGAAAACAGTTGAAACATCATGACAATAATAACAGTTTTAAGTCGGTCTATAAATTTGAGCCGATTATCGCAATTGAATATATGTAGTTCCAAGGTAAAAATTCTAACCTCTTTATAATTGGATAATATAATTCAGATAAAAATAACTTGATATGATTTGACTTTGTCATTAAATTTACAGCAAAATGTACGATTTTGGTCAACTCATGCAAAATTTGCGGAGCATAAATCTATCGAAAAAATTAGAAATATTGGTATATCTGCTCACATAGATTCTGGCAAAACGACATTGACAGAACGTATATTATATTATACTGGACGTATAGAAGAAATGCACGAGGTAAATACTTACAAATTATTTACTTATTAGTTATTCTTTATTTCATTATATATTATTATATTATATAAAATTGTCATTATAATAGGTAAAAGGTAAGGATAATGTTGGTGCTACGATGGACAGTATGGAATTAGAAAGACAAAGAGGAATAACTATTCAATCTGCTGCAACTTATACATTATGGCAGGATCATAATATTAATATTATTGATACGCCTGGACACGTAGATTTTACTGTAGAAGTAGAAAGAGCTTTACGTGTATTGGACGGCGCAATATTGGTTTTATGTGCGGTCGGGGGTGTTCAATCGCAAACTCTTACAGTTAATCGTCAAATGCAAAGATACAATGTGCCATGTTTAGCATTCATAAATAAATTAGATAGAATGAGCGCTAATCCAAAAAGAGTATTAGAACAAATGAGAACAAAACTGAGACATAATGCAGCTTTTATTCAATTACCTATTGGTTTAGAAAGCAACTGTAAAGGAATAATAGATTTAATTTCTCAAAAAGCATTATATTTTGATGGTAATTTTGGAGAAATTGTAAGGGAAGATGAAATTCCTAAGAATATGAGAGTTGGTATGTAAGAGAAAATATGTTGTTTTTTCTTTTTTATTTTTATATATATATATATATAATTGATAAATATTAATAAATCGCGTATAATGTATTTGCAGAAGCAGATGATACGAGATTAGAATTAATTGAACATTTGAGCAATGTCGATGATGTGTTTGGTGAATTATTCTTAAACGAAGTAAAACCTACAGAAAAAGATATAAAGGATGCAATAAGAAGATCCTGTTTAAAAAGAACATTCACTCCTGTTCTTGTTGGAAGTGCTTTAAAAAATAAGGGAGTCCAGCCATTGTTAGATGCAGTTGTTGATTATTTACCAAATCCAGGCGAAATTGAAAATTTGGCTTTTGATGAAAGCACTGGGTAAAATTTATTTATCAATGTATCAATTTATATTTAACAATTAATTAAATGATTATTTATAGTAATTTGTAAAATAATTTTTTTTTTTATTCACAGCGATGAAAATAAGAAAATTGTTTTAAATCCTATGCGCTCTGACAAGTATCCTTTTGTCAGTTTAGCTTTTAAATTAGAACTTGGAAAATTTGGACAATTAACGTACTTTCGATGCTACCAAGGAATGTTGAAAAAAACAGATTTTATTTATAATACTAGAACAAATAAAAAGGTTTGTTTTCTATTTTATAAAAACATATATAATTTACATTATTAATTTTAAATATGTATATATATATACATATTTAGGTGCGCGTAGCTAGATTAATTCGTCTTCATGCAAATCAATTGGAAGACGTTGATTCAATTTATGCTGGAGATATCTTTGCATTGTTTGGCATAGATTGTGCATCAGGTGACTCCTTTGTTACCAATCCAAAGTTACAGTTATCTTTGGAATCAATTCACGTGCCCGATCCTGTTGTATCTATGTCAATTCAAGTAAAAAATAACAAAGATCGTGAATATTTCTCAAAAGGTATATCAAGATTTACAAAGGAAGATCCGACGTTCCACTTTTACTATGATACAGATAATAAGGTAATAACGTCTAAAAAATATTTCAAGATTTTTCATATTGATTATATCCGTATAATAATAAACGTAATAATGTTAACAAAACAAATGTTTTTAGGAAAATATAGTTTCTGGAATGGGCGAACTTCATTTAGAAATCTATGCGCAAAGATTAGAACGTGAATATAATTGTCCGGTTATACTTGGTAAACCTAAAGTTGCATTTCGTGAAACATTACGAGAACCATATAATTTTGATTACCTTCACAAGAAACAATCTGGTGGAGCTGGTCAATATGGACGTGTAATTGGTATTTTGGAGGTAAAAGAATACTCATACATACATATATACATACACACACACACACACACACACATATATATGTATGTATAAACAATATATTTTTTATTAGAGGATTACGATTAGAAATAAAAATTATTTTTAGCCATTGCCTCCCGAACAAAATACTGAACTTCTATTCTCGGATGAAACCGTCGGAATGAACATTTCAAAACAATATATACCTGGTATTGAAAAGGGCTTTAGATTTATGTGTCAGAAAGGATATCTCAGTGGACATAAATTAGCTGGCTTGAAATTTAGATTGATTGATGGTATGCAGCATTGCGTTGACTCTTCGGATTACGCTTTTAATTTAGCTGCTCAAGGAGCCATGAGAGATGCATTCGAATCAGGTTCATGGTATATTTTAGAGCCCATTATGTTAGTAGAAATAATAGCACCGGAAGAATTTCAGGTAAGATATATCCAATGATATCAAATTTTAATCAATATTGAATTTAATCTGATAAATTATTTTTCTATACTTAGGGTACCATAATAGGACATGTTAATAAAAAGCGAGGTATTATAGTTAACACAGACGTCAATGAAGGATGGTTCATTATAAACGCTGAAATACCTCTTAATGATATGTTCGGTTATATAAGAGAATTACGAAGTTCGACCGAAGGCAAGGGTGAATTTACTATGGAGTATTCAAGATACAGTCCATGTGCATTAGAAGTACAAGAAAAAATAATTACGGAATATCAACAATCTTTAGAATTAGGAATACAGCAAAAACGAAATTAGGTTGATAACGAATTATTAGGATCAAATCAGAATTGCATATATCATACAAACACACACACACACACACATACATATATAAAAGTGATATAATTTAATTATTAATAATAAGCGAATTAATCATAATTAATAAAACTGATCGATAACATTCAAAGTATTAACGACTATGATATAAATAGCGTTCCACCGTAGATATTAATGTAAGAATAATAAGAAATGTTATATAATTTGTAAAATAAATTTTACGATTGTAATGCGATAGAATATTTTGAAATATGTTATATAAATTGAATAAGCAGAAAATCATTTGAAAAGTACCGCCAAATGTTCGTGTGGAAGGTTTGTAGTAGCGCCATCTTGCACAATCTTGATAGGTGGCGTCGCGATCGAAGAGCGCGAAGCGACACGTTAACAGTATCTCTTGGATCAGTAGCGCAGTGGCAAGCAAGGAAGGAGGGTGGCTCGTGCGCGCTTTAATCTAACTCCCTTTTTTTCCTATCGTACTTGAGGACGTGTGTGTGCGTGTCTCCTCGCGTAGTGGGGTGGTTAGATCGGAGGAGGTCCTCTCACTCACTCTTTTTCTCTTTTTCTCTCTCTTTCTCTCTCTCTGTCTGTCTGTCTATCTGTCTGTCTATCTGTCTCTCTTTTTCTCTTTCTCTCTGGCAGTCGTGCTTTCGCGTGTGTGTCCAAAAAAAAAAAATGTAACATGGCGATGGTCGCGTCGAACATGAGCGGCCACATACAAAAGCAACTCACCAGGAGTCTCGAACGGATCCTGGAGGAGGCTCATCTCAGTGGCGAATTAAAGTTGAGCGGCAGAAAGCTCAAGGATTTTCCAAAAGTCGGCAAACCTGGCGCTGCCAAATATAATCTGCAGGATACAGTGATAGCCGGTAAGTATCGTTTTCTCTGTATCCTTGTCTTTCTTTTTATATATACATATATATATCGCTTTCTCCCTTCTCTCTCTTTCTCTTTCTCTTTCTTCCTAATTCTTTATTTCTAATATAAGTTCATTGTTAACTCGATCAATCATTGCATTTCTTTTCCCATTAACGAAGTTGCAACGTAGAAGAGAAGAAGAAAAAAACATTGAACGTCTCTTACCAGACGTTCTCAATTTTCTTTTAACAATTCGTTTGCATTGTCACTCATGACAAATGGGAGATTGAATGGAAGAGAGAAAAAAAAAAAAAGAAAAAGAAATAAAAGTAATGGAAAAATAAGAACCATCAAAAAGCATAGTTTATTATGATATATACTTTTAATTTTTTGTTAATACGACTTCAATCAAGATTGATCGAACGTATGACAATAAAGTATCGTAATGTCAAGATCATGATTCGGTCCATTTATTCTATTACATAGCTCGTGTATATATTTATATATATTTTATTTTACGAAATTTAACGTTAACGATATAATATAAATAATTAAACAAATATTATTAACGTTAACATTATAGTTTAATTAATATCTATGAATCTGTCGGCTTATCGAAACATAGAAGATCATCGAATCTAACCAATCGTCTTGTTCCATGGCATTTCTAAGATGAAACGTGTATATGGTTTCTCCAAGTGAAACGCACGACGAACTATGCGTTCGTGTCGCGACAGATCGATTACTGTTATCTGGTGAGTTTGTTCCGGTGTTATTATATATTACACATTTATTATGTATATTTTTATGGAAAACAATTAGGAGAGAATTATTAAACACAATGACAGAGAGAGAGAGAGAGAGAGAGAGAGAGAGAGACAAGAACAATCTAACGAAACAATGGATTCTCCGATTTATATATATTTATATATATATTCTCAATAATTGTTATTTTTATCCTTAAATTGTATAAATTTATTTATTAGGAAATGTTTTAGTATGATATTATTAATAGGAACGTAAGATCACCGTAAGATCACCGTAAGATCACCGTAAGATCACCGTAAGATCACCGTAAGATCACCGTAAGATCACCGTAAGATTACTGTAAGATTAACGAACAAAACAACGATTCGTATATCTTAGAAATAAATATCGTAGAGCGTGAGTAATCTCTCGAAAGAGTCAAACTAGCGGTGTTCCGTAGAGAACACGTGCTATTATACGAGCCGTAGATTTCCAGAAGAACGTGGCACGTGCGACTTGTATACGATATATATGAATATATCCTATAATCAAGGGTGTTCAGTCTAAACGATTCATCATTCTTTTTATTTTTCTTTCTTTCTTTCTTTCCTTTCTTTTTTTTTTTTTTTTTTTTTTCTTCTTTTTACTTCGACAGACTTCCAGAGACGAATTCTCGTTATTTTTTATTTTATTTCATCTTTTATATTTTTCCTTCTTCTTTCTTCTTCTTTTTTTCACCGACCTAGAAAAATTTTTTATTTCAATTAATATTTCACTGTATTATATGTTTTTTATTTTATTTTATTTTATTTTATTTTATTTTATTTTATTTGACATTGAACATTTTCTACTTTTTCACGTAACATTTATTTACACGTTACACATGGAAATACATTTATTTTATTATTTCGATCTGTATCTAGTACGTATTTATTTACTTAGTTATTTAGATTTGATTTCTCTTTTAATCTTCAATCCTGAAAAAATTGACCAAGCTTCGAGAATACCTCGATAGATATGCAATTATATTTGTATATCAGTCACGCCCACGCATGCACGTACGCATGCACGCAATCGCACTTTGGCACGTTAAATTCTATCTCACTTTGAGATTTTCTATTGAGTATATTGGCTATTCGATATTCACTTCGAACGAAATGAATCTTTAATAAAATTTCGCTTATATCGATACACGATCGATGTTTCTCTCTATCAACCGGATTTACGTATTAATGGCAAAAGTAATTAATATTCCCTTCGAGCCGTCTAATACAAATTTTGTATTACCTAATATTTGCGAATAAAAAATCGTATTTTTTTTTTCCTTTCTGTTCTATTTTTTTTTTTTTTTTTACTTTTATTTTTTTGCCATATCAATAGTAATTTTAATCAAGAACAATTTTTTTTATCAATAACTGTATGATCGCACGATGGTGTGCAGTTTTTAAACGAGAAAATATAACCAAATCCATTGAGAATATTATAATTATTTAAACACTCTCACAAAAGTTTCTAATGTCTAACAGGTGTTCCACTAAATAAATTTCTCTGATTATGAATCATAATTTTACCATAGATCATATGAATCGTTGTAATATAACTGTTAGAAAAAAAATTTCTCTTCTGTCCTTTCTACGAATAATAATAATAATAATAATAATAATAATAATAATAATAATAATAATAATAATAATAATGATAGTATTATAGTCGTTTGATTACGATAATCGGAAAACCGATAAATATATTTTCATCGTAGAAAGTTCGTCAACTTGTTTAAATAAAAGAAAAAGAAGGAAAAGAACTTTCGCGCGATTATCGATCGAGGAAAGTTTGATTGTTCGTCGTTGTTCGTACAGCTTTGCGAACAGGTTTGAATGAAATTACGACGATCATTTCTGGTTACGCTCGAAAAGATCGGCACTAGTCTAGAATGGGATGTTTTACGCTTGAGTTACGTTCGATCGTTTCGAGTATGTCAATTTTGCGATCGTTCGAAATAGAATCCGCGTGTGTTTTTTTCTTTTTTCTTTTTTCTTTCTTTCTTTCTTTCTTTTTTTTTTTTTTTTTTTTTTTTTTTTACATTTTTTTTGTATACATATATTTTTTTTTATCTTTAAACGCGTTACATTCAAATTATGACTATGAATTTATTATTTGCAATCTCTAACAAAAATTACATTTGATTAATCATTAGGACAAACAAATTTATTTTCATTATTTTCGATTCTAACGATGTTTTCTGTTTCATTTTATTTTAATTTATTTTAGTTTAGTTTTTTTATTTGTATTTTTTTTCTTTTCTTTCTTTTTTTTTTTTTTTCCTTTCATTTAATTGACGTTTCAATTTTCGATGAATCTTGCGACCTTTCGATTACATATTTTTAATCAGCTTAAGAAAGGTGTAAGAAGAAGAAGGAGCGAGAGAGAGAGAGAGAGAGAGAGAGTAAAAGAAAGGCACATGCGATCTGTAATTCTATCAAAATTACATCTAATTAATCATTAGAACAAATTGATCATTATTTTCGATTGTTAATAATTCTTTTCTATTTTTTACTCATATATTACCTTTTTCTTTTCCTTTTGTCTTTTTTTTTTTCTTTTTTTTTTTTTCTTTTTCTGCCTTTGAATAGAAGTTAAATATTTTCGATAAATTTTGCGGGTTTCAACGGCAGGTTTTTAATCAGCTTAGATATGCTGAAAGAAGAAGATGAAAAAGAGAAAAAGAGAAAAAGAGAAACGGTATGTTGAGCCGCACATCCGATCGGTACGATGACCGTCGAAAGAAGAGTTTATGGCTTTACGTAACGCACGCAACTGTATATACATGTATATGTATATATTGTATATGCATATATATATATATATATATATATATATATTTTTTTTTTATAGTAATGTATAAGTTTTTCACATAAGCCATCTGACGGGATGCCGCTTTTACGATTGTTACTTAATTGCAAAATTATGGGCCCCTGGGAGATATGTAAGATTCGATTATCGGTACTTTCCAAAAAATGAATACTCTTGTATTCCTTAGGCTATATACATTCCTTTCCCATCATCGCACCATAAACGTCAGATAAATACTAATGTACGATCTCGCGTGTATGTAGGCTTTTACATTTGATGTGTTTTTTTTTTTTCCTTTCTTTTTTCTTTATATATTCTTTTTCTTTTTTTCTCTTTCCTTTTTTTTTTTTTTTTTTACAGTCAACGCCCTCA